>NC_052113.1:5883342-5914220 GCF_012273895.1 Zerene cesonia | reverse complement strand
ATTATTGTGTCTCACTGCAGTAGAGAGCATATTATAATATAAAATCGTAGTCTAATATTTATTCATGTATTCATAAAACGTTTCTCCATTATATAGACAAAAGAGACGTAGGCGGAAATACCTTTCTATCTTGCATGTATATTGTATATACCTAATGCTGTGATTGTTAGAGTAACGTAACGTGGCCAAATAAAACTAAGGTTCGCGGTTCATCTTTGAGGTGACAGTGGACGCGTCGGAAGGAAAGTTTAAAACATTTCCATTATTGAACGTGCTTTATGAGACAATGAGACCTAGGGAAACAGAGCGTTGTCATGTGCGGCCGCGCGTTGTAAAAGTAACAGCGTGAATACTCCGGGTGAAACTCGGCTGAACTGATTGTACAAAGACTCCAAAGCCACGGCCACCACGTCACATTCCGCACTTACAAACAATTATCCAATTCGTATTTCACTTATAGCACTCATCTGCTTTTACGTTAACGATTATATACTTGTTTCATCTGACATTGCGTTCAACAGTGCTCTTGTTTCTAATTGCTTCGTGTTATATGCTTTGTGATTTCAAATATATTGTTATATAACTCTTTATTAATACAATAATTAATTTTTGTTGTTAAATAGTCCATAATCTGCGTTGCGTGGACAGATTTACTCAGGATATCGTCTAAAATAAAATTGTATATTTTGTTATCTCAAGTCATATAGGTACTTATATAAAGGTATAATTATGTATAACATGTATAATGTATATTACATTAAGCGTATCTCTAAGAATTTTAAAGACCTCGATCGTGAATGTCTTCTTATGGAAAAATAACATTAAAGATACAAGAGATAGTTTGCTGCAGTAATAAATACCATTTACGACCACTGTTACTTTTCTTACAACATAAAGTATTTTACATTATTTTACTGTTTCCGTTCTGCTATTGTCCGCTATATCAATGTTCGTGTAATTTTATAGAAAGCCAGCAGATAATTGTGATATAATTAAATGCAAAGTTTTATAAAAATGGTTTCCATTCATTTCTCTTGATAAATCACGATGTAATATGTAATGAACACCAATGTATTGCGTGTTGCTATTATTGAGTGAAGTTTTGATTAATCTCTGTATATATTCACTATTATTAATTAGTACTCTAAACGAATACACGAGACAAACTTTTTATACAATATTTATTTTAAAAAAATTTACGAAGAGTAAGTTAGGTACCTATATGAATTGGCCTTATTTTTGTTAAACTTGTACGTACCTTGTCATTCAAATTGTGGAGATTTCATTTGATTTAGATTTATCAATGATTTGATTTGAATTAGATTTAACAGTTTCTTCTGAGTCAAAGCTTCACTATATCCATAATATAAACGCAAGAATACACTTTTATTTACTAAAAAGTGCGTTTTTGCGTACGGTTCCCTGTCAAAGGTCAAGTGAAAGATCCTAAGTCAACATGCATAATTGAAAAATGAGTTTATTAACCTTAGATCTCTAGTGATAAAATGCAATAGTCTTCCTTATTGCAAATTCGCCTTACTAGCTTGCCTGGCTGTGTCGGCTATAATAATGGAAGTTTAAACGCGTGTCCAGCCACAGAGTACATGTAACAGTCATATATCTTAATGTTTACGACGTTATCAACTCTCCATGGTATTGAGTCTTAGATCATGGACATAGACAAGTCTATTGCTGGGGAAATAATGCATACCTACTCAACATACTAATTAAAAAATATTTCAGCAAGGTTTAAGTCAGGTCACGTTATTCTAGAAGTATTTAAGGAGTTTAAATGAAATTGGTATTGGATAAACAATATAGGTGTGTTAATTTATTATTCAATGTTGATAAGAATATTTTATAAAGACAATATTCAATTTCGAGTGTGGAAATCGACTACCCTTCGGCACGACGACGACAGCTCGTATTGCGAAGATACCACACTCTCACAGAAGATTGGCGTATATTTCGTTCGGTCATCGGTGAATGTGGAAGCCGGAGACAGGTTTTTTTTCTTTACCCTTCCCAGTACATTTCTTTATTCCGTATTAAGTGGTGATCTCTTATCATCAGGCGAACCACCACTAGATACATTTGAAAAATATCGAAAATCATACCGAAATGGAATTTTATATAAGTATGCTTATGGGTTCGTGAAATAAATAGCTAATTATGGTGTACCTAACTATCTACAATGTTGCGATCCTTCCTAACGATTATATGATAGGCCAATAAATATACTTTGCTAAAAAATATTGTTCAAATATATGTTCTGTAGATTTAAATTTTATAATACATAAATTCCTGATTTATATTCAGCGGCGTAGTTACTAAGAAGCTAGGCGGGGTAGTGCCCCGGGGCCCACAAGCTCAGGGGGCCCTCGAATTCTTACAAGAAAATCTCAATCGAACTTTTGAAAATTTCTTCCATTTTCAAAATAAATATGACAGATAGCAACTCGAGTCATGCATTCAAATAGATATACGCATATTTGTAACTATATCATTAGCATTTTTAAAGTAATTGTATATATAAGTATAGTAAAATAATTAAGATTTTACTTCAAAAAACCTTATCAGTTTTGATAGCAGTGGGCCCCATTTTTTTATTCGCCCCAGGGCCATAGGTTACCTAGCTACGCCATTGTTTATATTTGTATATAAGTATTCGACCATAAATAATAAAGTATGTAGGTACATATGGCATCCTCATCATTTGACAAATTACGATAATCAATTTACCCAAGAAGAATACTCAAGACAAAGGAAACTATTTAGCTTTAGGTTTTCCGTCAATCCCTCTGTCATATTGGGAATACGCAGACCTAACCGGTCTTAAAATAGCTTTTGCTCGGAGAAAAATGTGGGTACTGGATCCGTATGGGTTTAAGGTTTAGGGTAAATATTATATACAGGTAAAGTTTCAAGAGCAAACATTTAAACAGAAACAATCATGATATATTATTGAAAAAGCTCAACCCTTACTTAAAACCACAACTAGGAACATAATTAACATTGCAAATTATGTACGAGATTATTTAAAACAGTGCGTAATAAACATATCGTAATAAGAACGAGTTTCAAAAACATTAAAAATTTAAAATATATGCGCATACAAATTTCATAACAGGTAGGTTTATGATTTCTATTTTAGTATTGTGTACAAACAAATTTATAACTGGCTTTTTTAGCAATATCTTGATCTAATCTCCAATACACAGAATATGAGATTATCTCGAGAATAATAATTTAAATATTATCTAGAGCACATATTTTACTATCGTCAATTATTTAAAAAAGAGATGTAGTAGACATATTTTTTGCTTGCTCTGAATGAAATAATTAGAATTATTTCACTAATTAAATTCTTTCAATTATTAAGAGTCGCAAACTTCTTTTGTACTTAATGAACAAACAATTCGTGTTCGAATCTATATTTATTTTTTTGAACTAAAACTCTATTTATTCTCCAATGACATCTATTTAAAAATTGTAGATATGTCTAACATAAAACCCTTTTAATGCCCATGTAATAAATCGATTGAACGTATGTTACAACGCCAACGAGTTCGATATTTCATCATAGATTTCCGATAAAGCAGGCAAGGCAAGTTTTTGGCTTTGTCATACTGGGAGCCAATTCATCACAATAGGTATTACAAGGCACATAATATTGCACAATATCTCAGGTTGTTTACCCAAGAGATGCAGGTCTCGACGGAACCATAGAATTTTAAAATTGCAATAAAGTAGATATTCTCCTAGCATATTAGGTCATAAATTGTACTTTATTGCCTTTCGTTCAACCGAATAAAGACATACAAGATCTGCTAACCGTAACATTCCTCTGCGCCTCAAAAGGTTGGCTTTTTGCATTGACGACCCGTTTGGTAAATAATGATTAACCAGTTACATAAAGGGAAAACAATTAATAATAAAATATTAAAAATCTTATTGAAAAGTGCAAGGCATTATCATGTTGAATATACTCGTTATGTTAATATTAAACCTGTTAATAGTTCTAAACTTAGTAGAGCTGCTGTTGATGTGTTATTATACTAAATTAATTTTCCCTTATGCAGTAATGTAGTAATATTTCCTTATGTGTAACGTTTCACTCACATTTTTAATATTCACTAAATTTCTCTCTCAATTAAAAAAATAATAAACATAATTAAAATTAAATATTTATACACTACACACATGCATACACAGGTACCTGGGTAGTATACGTATTTTTTTTAATGAAAATGAGATCTAGATGAGTCACTTGTCGATGAAAATTGTAATTATATTGAATTTGCAATGGTAAGGCAAGAAATAAATAAATTGGTAACAATACTACATATACTTATATACAAGATAAGTGTTGCATATTCTGACTGTTCGTAAACAAAAGTTTAAAAACTATAATTAGCTAAATACTTACAAAAAGTTTATTTCAGAAGCACAAATTGTCCTTTTTAAAACACTATTTTGACTGCTTTGTTCATTTTTAATGTTACGTTTGCGCGGGAAATGATATCTCCATGCGTACGGATGGTGTGAAGAGCGAGGACGCACTAAGTGGATGTCTTGGGGTCCATGATGCGTGTCGGATGCACGTGCGAGGCTACACCGGTTTCATATTAACGAATCTGTTTCGTCTGCAAACAAAATGTTACGTTTCTTCTTTGGTTTCTTAAAATTTTAAATCCAAACGGCCGGCCGCAGCGTCACACTCTTCGTACGTAATAGCTAAGTAATTAGTTATCCCACATATATTTTAGAAAAAATGCAGATAAATAATATAATTAATACCAATCTTTATATTGGGTACCTATCAATTCATTAGTATTATTAATTTACCTACATCGTTAAAGGAACAGTTCAATTGTTCTAGGGAATTTCGAGTCGGACTCGCAATACCAAGAGCCAATAGAGCAAAAACAAAAAGAAAATCACTGGTACCTTAACAATTTATGATCGTCCATACAGTTTTGTTGAGAAAATAAATTTCCTAATAAGTACCAAACGCGTTCTAACGAATAACAGATTTAACGGTAATATATAATATACTTACCTGCTTCAGTCATCTCTTTTTGTTTCGTGAGACGTACGAGCCCCGAAGAATATTATTAAGTTCCTACCTATTTTAATAATACAAGTAGCTATATCAATTAAATTTATTAATAAATAACAATAACTTTTTAAAAGGTGATTTAGTTCGTATTTTTTAAACCTCCACATGTTTAATCTATTCAAGCAACAAGTCTCTGGAACGTATCTATCAGTATTAAAAATCATTATGCGTGTTTCCATATCAATTGTCAACCAACTAAGCTATGCGAAACAATGTGTAGTCAATAGTCATAGGAGGCAGTCGAGAAGGCAATGCGACTTTCGCGTCACGCCTCGGCGCTTTTCATGGAAAAATTTCAGTTATATACGATATTGCGGCACGCGTCAATACTCACATAAGACGCAGTTTACTCATCCGTTATAGAGTATAATGTAGAATAATTTATTTAATATTTTTTATAAAATTGGTTTATTATAGCCGCTTTACCAACAGTTAGAAGTATATATTTGATAATGCAGGGCTACCTGATGTATTTGTCTACCACATCGATTTAAAAACTATCTGACATATTTGCACGCGCTTTTCATCAATGTGTAATGTTAACATAACCAGTTTTCAACATTATGCTATAATTTAGATAATTATGATAGCAATTTATACGGACTTTAGTGCCTGCAAAAAAATCTTATCTGACGCAGACGAAGCCACGGGCGCCAGCTTGTGAATAATTAAATAATATCCTATTCTAAGACTCAATAAAAAACTGGCTACCTACGTTAGAAATATGTTTTGCTGTTCGTTTAAGTATAGCTTTGTGATAAAAAGTCGCCTAGCCTAATAACACACCTGCCATTCAACGGGTTTTGCTTCACTGATCTTAATTTATTAGAAGACGAGTCGCCAATCCAAAACATCTTTCATAATTATCTACAGGTTGGACTTCGGCACACGTTTGTATCAACATCCATGTTCATTAATTGCATAATTAATCATTAAATATTTATCACTATGTATATGATTCAGACAGAGTTATGGTCACTATTGCGAGTTGCTTAAATATGCAAATATTTCACTGCTAATAATTCTTCCGAGAAGGGCCCTACTTACTATGCGCCGTTCAGGATGTAGACTCTTACAAAAATGCCAGCAGACGTATCATTATAAAATTAAGTTAATGGCGAGTAGCAAACTCTTTTTATTTCCTCATTTTTCTTATATATTGTGCTCGACTACAAGGAGTAATTTGCAGTAAAATAAATAACGCAATGTAAAAGAGATCATCAATTTATTTCTAAAAGAGGAGAACTTGTTATTATTTAATATTTTGTAACATTACGAGGTCGAACAATTGAATATTTTTTTCAACACAACAATGTTCACTACAAATATTTTACTTAAAAACAAGTCGAGTTGAAATTATAATTATAATCCACTGGGATATCTAATCAGCATGTTAGAAACGACATAGGTAGACGGAATATCTAAGAATATCTAAGTTCAATGAACGAATATGATTCTAATCAAACTATAAGCAAAATAAAGCAAAGTGCTAGGTAATGTCTACACATAGAGTCTAGACCTTTATTTACAAAACAATAAAACATATGGCTGATTCTCTCTATAAACCTTAAAATTATCTTTTCACATCGAACCAACAATAACAAATTGTCCAATCCTATCTATCTATCCCCAGTCTTATGCGAAACCTTGTGCAGCTCCAAAATAAGGCCCATCTAAGTCTTTGGATGAAGCGCGATGATATGACGTAGCAAGATTTAAATTAAATTTTGATGTTTTGCGTGTGCGATTTGTCGTCTTCGTCGCTGTGCTCTTCCTGCAGCAGCAAGCTGTCAGGCGGGCCGCGAGGCGGCGCGCGCCCGCTGCCGCTCCGCCGGGAACCGCCTCTCGAAAACATCCGAGAAAGTTGCGCAAATTTCTTCCGTGAGACTAAAACACAAATATAGGTTCGGTTTCCAGCTCACAGATACAGATAAATGTTATTAGTGTACCATACAAAGGGACCTGATTTTGAAATACGTACTGTATTATTATACATAGTGCTCTTCAATAAATTGATTATATACAACACAAAAAAAAAATTTAGTAATTCGAACCAGCACTTTCTGAGATTAGCGTCTTGGCTCGTTTATATTATAAAAAAATTAAGTAATATTCTATTTCAACAATAAATATAGAGAATATAAAAGATCAAAATAATAATTTATTTATCATAAGGGTTTTTATTTAGCTATTTTGCAGATATTAAAAGAAAATCATCTTTATATATAAGTAAGTAAGTTATCAATCATTATTTCTACAAAAAAGATTACCGACGTTCCTGAATCCCAACGTCTATAAAACCAAATGACACCAATTTCCTACCTATTACAAAAATAATCGCGTCAATCTGTGATCGGATCGGATAAACCGCGGAGTTATCTTTTCGCGAATTGGAACTCCGTAGTGTTTGAGACGTTAGTTGAAAAAATAAATTTAGAAATTGTAGATAGAAAACTTTCCAAACTTTTCACTCAGCATAATTTTAATTAGTAAAAATAGGAAATAGCTAAATAGTTGATAAGTTAAATTGGTGATGATGTTTAAATAACATTCAATGATAACTTACGCTTGCCCATATTCTTCAGTCTTTCCTTAAAAGCGGCTTCATCATCATGACATTTTGTTTTATTTCCCTGTTCACTGTCCAATGCTGCAATGAACTCTTGGTTCCATCGTAGTTCGGCCATGAATTCCTCGTTCTGAAGGAATGTGGCGATGCGGTCGTCATCCATTTCGAGATTAAGATCTATTCTAGCGTCGGTATTGGGAGGTATGCGTAGGAACATCGGTGGTAGGGGACCTAGCATTCGCGGAACCCATTTTTTACGTATAGCTAACGGCACCGACTCATCTTCAACGTCTCTGCAAGCAACACCTAACTCAAGATATATACCAGTTAGGATTTTATAACAACCATATAACAACTAAAATATAGTAATAATGTTGCTAGACTATTAAACAAAAAGCCACGAACATTCTTAGATCGAAGATCTGAATCTTTATAACTAAATTTAAAAGTTTGAAATTATGCAATAAGTAGAAGTTTCATGATCAAGTACTTCGTTGTAGGTCAGTGACGTGTTCTTGGCTCAGTTGAACCCGTTGGTCACTGATAAATACTTGGCAAGTGATTCGTTACATAGTAATTGATGACTTATTTATGTAATATTTGGAATATTATTTCTGATGTCTTAAAAGTTTACAACCAAGTTTATATGTTAGTACTTGAGCTTCTTGAAGATTTATATTAACTTTTGATGATGATAGGAGAAAGAGTTTTGTTTTCTAAGTACCAAATCCGATGTGATGACATTAATTTATTTATATAGATCGTAACTGTAAATAAGATTTATTTATTTACTCTTGCCTCACATACAGGTGCTATGATATCTACTTACACAAGTGCTGTGGTATCATTATCATCGCCGTTTTGAACAGCGCGTGCTGACCGGCGGTTGCTGCGAGAAGGCGAGCAACTTTCTACACGCTCTATCTCCAACCGCAGTCTTTCATTCTGGTTGTCGGTGCTCATAGCCAGCAGTTGGTCGATGGTCGCATCAACCGCACCCTGATTAGCACGTAGCACAGCTTCAATAACGTCATCATCCATGTCCGGAAACATGGTTTTAAAATCCGTCATCGCCTGCGTGAACTCGAGTTGCATCGTTGAAGCCATCGTGCCGGCGGGTCGGAGTGCGTGATCTTCAGAAGGTGTCACGAGCGCGGATCTCTCGCCGGCAAAACAGCTGATACGTCACTTGGATTTGGCGCAGTGTAGAAGACCGTTGCCGTGTAGGCATCGGCCATTCTCGCGACGCGCTGGATATTGCGTCGGTCGGTTTGTGTCCCCCACGCCACTAATTAGCGATATTAGAACGCTAATGTAATACGGCGCCCTGCACTGAACGTTACCATGATGTGCAATTTTCACTTTCTGTGTTTCAGGTGTGCAATGCGCTTGCGTGAGTGCAGAGGAACGCGGAGGGTGTAGTCGTCGATATAAATAGAGCCGCATGAAACTACGACGGCGCGCTATGTTGTTGCCTCGTCCGGCAGGCGGCATGCGCGCATGTCCGACTATTGTTTGTAAATTACTTCCATCATTTTGACCGTCTTTAAATTCTTTTGCACCGTTCGTGGTTTTGCAGAAATAAACAAACCCTAGTACATTGTACGTGACAGAAATACACCCATGAAATAGCTCCTCGGATTACACTCACTTAATGGATTTGTTTTTTCCATTTTATTGCGTCTTTATGCACACCGTAGATAACTTAAGTCAAATGGTACCTGCTTTAAAATTATTCAAAAAAAAAAAATAATAATTTATAAATTGGTATACCATGAATTTGAAGCGAACGGAAGGTAAATGAAAGCTAAATGCATCCGACGATCCTACTATATTATATCAGGATCCCAATTAAACCTTATTGCAATCGTAAATATCCCGGATAGAAAATCTGCAATGAACAGCTACAATGACGAAACAAGTCAAATTGCACTTCTTTTATTTACAGTTATATGGTATTACGATACGAGATGCACTTGAAGTATCTACTTGATTTTATTCAAAATATGTACTACTTTTATAAATATTAGTTGTTCCTGTAATCTGTATGTTTGTTGCGCTATCGCTATCATTTTACACAAATCAAATAAAATGGAAGGGAATGAGTAGGGAATAGTACTTTGTTTGGAGATTGGCTTTGATTGCTTTATTTATTAATTTTCAAACATTTATTATTAACTAGCTTTTGCCCGCGGCTTCGCACGCATTGAATTCGTAGTAGTTTAATACATTTTATAATTACATATAAACCTTCCTCTTGAATCACTCTATCTATTAAAAAACCCATCAAAATCCGTTGCGTAGTCTTAAAGATTTAAACATACATAGGGACATAGGATCGAAAAAAGCGAATTTGTTTTATACTATGTAGTGATTAGAAATAAAAAATATTTTTAGTAGGTACCTATTTGAGAATTGTGTGATAGTTTAAACAGATTTTCATCTATAGGTATATTTATTTTTATACAAAACTTTATTATTAAAGCGAAGAATAAGGAAAGCTTGTAGGTATATCATAAAGCACAAGCTCGTTTGGTTGGACGCGCTAATCTTAGGTTATATTGGTTCGAATTGTTTTTTTTTTTTTGTCGGACAGTCAATTTATCGCGGGAGGCTATAGACGAAATAGTTTTTTTACTTCAAATTTATACGGATCACAATACTAGCTGTATTTGATAATTATAATAAAAAGATACAATCAGATTAGTAATTATGAGAATGCAAGTCTAGGTTGTGTTATGTGGAATAGCTTCAGAGTATTGGAAGACCAGATTTTCTAAAGCATGGGAGAAATGGGAGAAAATTTATTAGTTTAACGAATAGATATGCATTGTCAACATTTATTTTCAAGTTTTTATCTTACACACATGAATTGTTAAGTGCCTTATCGTGATATACTACTATACAACAAAATAATAATAAAATACAGTATTTATCTAAGTGCAACACATTGGATATTTCATATATTATCCGAGATAGGCTAAGTACCTACAATTGTTATTTTTCAGTTATCCTTTATTTCACATGACACGTTATCTTACTTTAAGGATAGGCCGTAGTAGAACTATGAGAGCCTATGAGAACTTAGCTAATACACATTATAAACTTTGACACGAGAAAAACAGATCAAATAATAATAATAATAAACTGGGTTAGTTCATTTGAATAGCAGGTTTTTAAATATAAAATTATCTATTATTTAGATATTCGAGTAAATTAAAAGAACTCTTTCATATTTAATAATGTATAATGCTTTTATATAACATTCAATTGACACAACTTTATGATCTTTCAAAATGGACGGTCCCCGAGCTCTACAATTTTTTATCTTGTTTATTACTGACAATTCTTTTGAATAATATGAATTCATCTCCTGTAAATAAGAAAATATTACCCAAAGTACACAATAATTGAAATTAAATTACATTGTGCGAAATAGGTGGCGCAGACCGTACGTAGCTGCTCTTATTATATTTAAAGTCGATGTAATTAGCGTAATTAAAGAATAATTAATAAGATTGCAATTGCACTTTAGATGTTTAATAATATTGAAAATACGATTTCACTTGTTGTAGATATTTGAATCATTTGAAAAGAATAGAAAATACACATAGATTAACAAAACAAAATGTTGTATTTAAATACTAGCTTTATTTCATTTAAGAATAAAATTTCTAGTATGTATTGCTTAAGATTTAATGCTAATAATGCAATAAAAATGAAATAAAAGAGATAACGAGAATTCGTTACTTTTAGCATTTCTACGACATAACGCTATCTATAAATCTGCTAGCTGTATGTCCCGGCTCCGCCCGGGTAGTCATTTATCATAATTGAAATAGTATAAACTATCCTATGTTTTAAGTTGGAACGAACGTTAAGTTGTTTAATAGTCCATCGCGGACAAACAACGTGACACGTAATTATATATATCATGATTATGTTTATATGTTATTGTTCCGTGAAATGACATCGCATAGGAAGAAAAAAAAAGATAAGAAATTGTTTAACTGGCCAATACTGGTATATTTGGACCCAAAGAAAATTCATGATAACAAAATATGATTAATATATGACACACAAACGGTAAAATATCATATACGTCATACAATATAATAAAAAAACAAGATAATAAAATATACACGTCATAAAAAAAATTATGGCAACAGATAAAACAAGAAATAAAAGATCATTTTTATATTTTTGTTTATGTAGATGGCGGCTAATAAGCAGATAATAAAAGACGCGCATTCATGAATATCAAAATTCAAATTCAAATAGAACACAATTTAAGATAAGTGTACGCTTCTCAGACAGCAGAGAATATGGGTCTCCTGCCCCTAAACAAAGCTAACGTTATCCAGAACCATATTAACAAAATTACATAAAAAAAATAAGTTAATGAAGACTTAGAAGTTAATGGTAATGTTTAGACGGTAGCCTGTGAGCCCTGTTGCGGGAGGACCACCATAGTGTTTGTGGGGGCGTTTTGTCCCTCTGCTTGAGCTTCGGTTCCTTCCTTGTTCGTTTGGTTGGCGGGCTGTAGATGAGTAAAAAAAAACATTAATGACATGTAGAGGGGAGGTCATAAGTGTGACAGTTTGTATGTTTTTTTTTGTTTTATATTATATACATAAGAAATTACTTTTATTTATTGTTCAGTCTCGCCGCAAGTACACGCGAGCGATTGGATTCAAATTTATAAGATACGTTTTAGCATGACCGCCAGACACAGCATAGTTTGATATATACTATGACGTGTCTGTCTAGCACTAAACCCGAGTCAGCTGCGACATGTTTTCGTGTTTTATAACACAATATGCAAACAAACAAACTTTCAGATTTTTCAATATAAGTGTGATTATTAAAAAAAAATTTACAAAATGCTCGCTCATGGAGTTCAGTCAGAGAGATTGAAGCGACGTGACATTGCACTCACCACAGGCACAGGGTTAGCGGCCATAAGCGTAGCCGCACGATACGAAGGGGGTGGGGTCTGCTTGACAGCCTCCTCGTAGTCGGGCAGCAGGCTGGAGTACTGCGGCACGGGCAGGGGGGCGCGGCTGTAGGGGGTGATGGGGCTCACGGAGCCCTCGCTGGATATCACGAAGGGCGTGAGGCTGGTGAGCGCGTGGGAGCGCATCGTGAGGTACTTGTAGCAGCGCCACACCATGTTGATGAAGTACGCCTTGGGGAATATAACGGTTTGAGTTTATGCTCTCTACAATCGCGATTGTCTGTATTCAATATATCGGTGTGAAAATAGAATTTTCTCGACGATATCTAGATGAGTAGAAAAGAACAGTTGTATTATTCATCAATTAAACTTATGGTTTTTTACTTCATTTAAGTTATTAACGTGCATTGAAAATAGGCCCCTTTTTATTATTAATTTCAACTTTGTTATGATGATGAAGAATGCAACGCTATAGAGCAAGTTATAACCACATACCTTCTGAAGAATAGCGAAAAGGAAAGCGCAAAGTATGAGGAAAGCCAGAGCAGGGGCGGGCAGTGATAGCAACTCGTTCCGCCAGGGCACGCGGCGGGCGTCCTTCACTAGGCGGTGGATCGATCGCACGTAGCATAGATACCCCATACCGGTCAATCTAAACGAAGTAAAGAAAATCAATTGTTTTATTTATTACTTTCCTTCCAAACCTCAGAAAATTTGTATGTATGTCAATATATTATTGCATTGTATTATAGCCTTCTATGCAAAAGTTCTTGACCCGATTTAGTTGTAACAGGCATGTCAAAGAATCAAAAGTCTGCGAAACCGCACTTGGCCAGCGTGGTGGATTAAGGCTTGAACCTTCATAGGAGGCCTGAGTCCAACCAGTGGGAAAATATACGATGATGATGAGGTAGTTTAATTAAAATGCATTCATTATAAGGGGAAAATTCACAACCTGTATTTTGTATACCAGTATACTTACACCGTGATGGCAAAATCGAAGATTTGAAGACAGAAGAAAGGTAGAATATGGGCAGGCTTTCCCCGTGCTGCGCCATATATTAACATCAGAGTGATAGCCAGAGTGCACACTGTAACTAGAGCACCAACATCTACGTCATCTGAATAAAAACAAACAACATCAGTTAATAAATGTACTTTAGATGATGCTTTTTAAACTTTCTTTACTTCTGTATATGAATTCAAATTAAATTTACATATAAAGTCAATCAAGACATACAACTTACAAAAATTCCAATCCGGCTGAATATTCGAAATGTTATTCAAAACAATAAATTTAAAATGAAATATTAATATTATCCATCATTCCCATTCAACACATGGAAAACCATTAAATCAAGGTCAAAATCAAAGCAATATATTCTTCTATAATTTTTGCCCAAAAATCAATTTATCATTAAATTGCCCCAGACTATCTATAAAAAGGCATCAAAGCTTTTTCTGTAACAGATACTATTTCTATGATAATATAAAAATTCAAAAAGGTTTTGCGCACAATTTCCCCCAGAAAGCCTGCTGCACATCTGTATATGAGTCACTCATAAATATGAGTCACTCAACCACTCATCACAAATTCTCGAAAACCGCATAACAAATAGTAGTAAAGACGGATTTTTCATTAGGGGCATTTTTGATTCACTCTTATTTTTCGATCTAATTTGACAGGAGTAACATTAAGTATATGTTTATCATATGTCACTTAAATGATAAGTAATTTGTAACTGAACATGCATACGGTATATATAGCTGTGGTCTCTTGGTTTAACAGCATATTGTGGATATGGGCTAGGGGGTGCTTCCACATTAGACAGGGGTGTGGGTAATGCTGAACCAACATCATGCCAATCCACAAAAGTCTCTTGCTCCTGTTCAAAGTCTTCCATCAAAGCTGGATCCCTGACAACAGCAGCCAAGAATCCCAGAGCTATTAGATGAAGCACCTATAAAAATTTGATTTTTCATATAAAAAAATTTAAAAAAATATTTAAAATAAATCACATGGGATATACAAAAATAATTATGAACAAATACCAAAAGGTCCAATTTCTATAATGATTATGTACATTAGTGAAAATAATAGTATAAGTTTTTTTTTATCATTGTGTTCAATTAATTAAACAAGTTTACATTCATTGATAACAAAGTATGTATTTCCATAGTAAAATACTGCAATAATTATGAAATAATCAAAGTATTTAATTTATGTATTTTTAGTAATATTTACCAAATGCCAAGACCCAAGGAGAATGGTCCCAGTCCGAACATGCAAGCACCCGCAACAGCGCCATTCCTTACTGCGCTCCGTTCCCATTTTATTTCGAAATCTTAACATTTTGACCTGTAAATACTTATAAGGTTATTTTTTAATTCACCCATATGTTTTTTATTAATTTCGTTCATTTGTATATTATCATATCAACACAGGAAATAACCCATATTTAAACAATATAATATAAATATTGTAATGTATCATGTTCTACAAAACTTAACTTTAGTTAAGCCCTTAAACACATTGGGTGAAATATGGTTTGATATTTAAATATCTGCTTATTTCTTCTCAGTTACAGGTGCGAAATTATTTAATACCAGCAGCCTGCCCTTTCTTTGCCCATGGTCCAAATGTCCAAAGTGCTCAAGGATAAATTTCTAATTGTGAAAGAATTTTTCAAATTGGTCCATTACTTTTTGACATTAAAATGTTCAAACAAATGCTTCAGGATTCTATAATTTAGTACATATAAATTAAAGACAAAAACATTGCTTCATATTTTTTAATAGATTAGTAAACACACATAAATGCATTATGTAATGAGTGGTTCAATATCTGGATAGAAGAAGGTATAGTGTAAATAGGAAGGATTGAAATGTTTTACTTAATATTGTTTATGATATTCTCAACAGTAATAAGCCATCATCATAATTTTGTTTAATGATTTTGACCCATTTGCCAAAAATAACTTTTATCACTGCAGAAAAAGCTATTTGAACAAGCTAATAACACAAGTACATTCAAGGATCCAATTCTAATTATGTTCTAGAAATGGAGTTTTGTAATCCATAAATTATTTGAGAAAAGAATTATCAACCCAAATAATCACTGACTGTTTATTTGGTTAAAATGTATTGTCTGAAAATAATATTTTAACATCGAGCAGTCCTTAGTAGACATAAGTGGGATACAATTTACATTAAATCATTGTAAATTGTAATTATTGGTGTTTAATTTTTTTTAATACCAATTAATGTATTAAATGGAGAATAACTACTGTAAGTATCAAAAAGATTGCATATACTTTTAGCGCGACATCTTAGAATAAATGTAAAGGGTTTAAGGATAATGCATGTAATCGTTAAGTACATGACTTACGCACTAAAAGAAACATAGAATTATAGTATGAAGCGTATTCATATTACGTTATATTGATTCCATATGTGTTTGAATAGTCATATTACGCGATAGATTGTTTATAATCAATTTTTCAACTTACGTTAAAGTCAGTCAAATAACAAAATACCGATTTTGATTTTCACTAAAACAAGTAACTGTACTTTTAAACGATTTGTTTCAATAAAAGTATCGACACATCAAAATAAAAATCACAATTCACAAATAATCTACAATACATTTACGTATGTCGTAGAAATGACAATGAGACAACTGACAACTGTCAGATAAAATGAGTTTGGACAGTTGACAAATCCTAGGAATCAGGATTGATCTTAGAGGAACCAGGCAGGGAGCCTATTCTTACTCTACAGGAAATAATAAATTTGGTTTTAACTTTAAACATGTTGTGTTTTATTTGGGGTAATTGCCAAATTACAATGGATTATATTTGAATCCATTACTATTGGTAATATTAATGAAATTGTTAAGGACTGTTCACCTGAGTAACGTTAACGGCTCTAAGATATTATTTTGATAAAATGCTTCTATTCAAGTGATTTGATCACACCTTAATTGATATGCCTTGGTAAGAGCCTTATGCGAAGCTCTATCATATCCTACAGGTGTTTTAGGATAAATCTATGTTTTAAGGCCACTGTCTTATATGATACACTTTGCTCTTATGTCATAAACTCTGAGTAACCGGCATGTAATGAATTTGTTTTATTTGATGCGAGATGTAGTATTGAAGGTTTACGTTCAAAATGTTCTAGATAACATTTATAGCATCGAGACTTTGATCTGCAAATCTTCGCATGGCCACATCGGCAGCAATCAATACATTAAGTTGTTGGAAAAATATACAAAACTCCAGGTAAAGCATTATAGCACATATATTTTTTGTGGAAAAACGTTCCGAAAAATGTCAGTTTTTATCATTATACATTATATACAACAAAGTAATTAAAATAAATAAAAGCTAAGCTTGCTTACTTACTTACTCTGTGGTATAGTACTTTGATTGACGTTTGGCTTAAAGGTCTCGTAACCAAGCCATTAAATCTGAAAAAAAAAGTTTATTGACGTAAGACGTTTTGATAAATATTTCGATTTTCGTGAAATCTACGTACTTATATTATATATATTTGATATTTCTATTTCTGCTTTATTTGTACGTATGAGCACAAATTATTGTTTAAAACGTAAAATTTATTTAATGATAGATTTATAATTATTTTCCGATACGAATGAGTTTTGTGGAAGGTAAGGAAACAAAACGAAATTTTGATTGTTTAAATTATTTATTTAGTCAAGTCAAGTATCCTAATTTCAGCTATAATGGAAAAAATTCCAGACAAACTTGGCTATTTGATATTAACAGAGGACGGAGCGGTACTTGAATCTGGCGGCGAACTTGAAAACGACGAACGTGTTGCTACGATTGTTACAGATCTTATCAGTTTATCAAATAGGTGAAACATATTTTATTGTGACGCTACATTGATTACGTGGTGTTTGTATTTGGTAACCATCAAAGTTTTATTATATTTTTAGTGTGGATCCCATAGCTTTTGGACCAAATGAACCATTCAAGAAAATATCCATAGCATATGAAGATCATTGGTTTGTGATATGCTTGTCTAATAAGAAGATACATGTGGTAAAGCGCAGTATACAAGCACCTGCTTCTGAAGGAATTGCTGTTAATGTATAAGTGAACATTATAATAATTCAAAAATGGGGCGTAATCTATTGATGAGTAGTTTAGAAAATGCATCATTTAATATTATCCTTCAAATATTGTTCAGGTGTGTAACATTCATTATCAATGCTTGGGTTATAAGGAATGTTGGACATGAAGTCATTGGTATAATGAATGTTAGACTCCTATTGTTGGAGAGTACTATATTATTTTTAAGCAGAGAACCATTTCATAGAGCATGTTTAGGACAAAAAGATAACTGCACATGGAGTCAGATAATAAATCAGACTTGGCTATCAGTCCCAATGAGCTGTTGTTTGTCTGTAGTGTTTGTGTATATTTGGTTAAACATCTTACCTTTGGGTCATCCAGAACTTGCAGCGCAGTATACATTTGGTTGTTGGAGTGTTGCATTTTCTTGCATTTTGGAGCTTTGTTCAGCAAATATGGCACTTGTTGCACAATTATTCTGTTTTGTCAAGTTAAAAGTTGTATTGGATACATTACATATATTTGTTCGAACAGTTTTATTTTTGTCTATTATCATTTATGATAGATCAATGGCACTTATAGCATTTTCTGTGGCACAAGTTGGTAGTATTGCAGTTATTGTTATTGCATATTATTGTTTCTTCTATTGGTACATCAAAAGTAAACCACTTTATGTTAAAGGAGCCCTTAAAAGTAGAATTGTTCCAGATAGCATTTTACAGAAACTTTACACCAACATGGATGATTTTAACTTTGAGTCTCTTAGAGATTTTTTACCTAAATACTCAGGCTCATTAAACAGCACATTTGATAAAAAATTGGGCACATTAACTGTGAGCTTTGCTAAGCAGGGTGTTGTTAAACAGTTATTAACCGAAGGAGAAAAGTATGTAATGTCTGCAAGCCCTGTAATGTCATTCAGTGAACAGGCCACTTATGATGTTGTAAATAATTTAGGTAGCTTAGCCGCGCGTTTTGTTTTCAGACCTATAGAAGACAGTAGTTATTTTTATTTTACTCAAATGTTAAATCGCGATTTGCCTTTACATAAACAAGATCAGCACAAAGTTCAAGAGTCATGCACAGTGTTATCGCAAGTGTGTAAAACTGTCAGTTCAATAGGATTAATTGTTCTTGTATTTGGTCAAAGTTATTCTTGCACTTTACTGACCATGTATGGAGGTCAGGCATTTGTAGCTAGTGGTTTGCCAGTACAATTGCTTAGGAGTCACTGCTTAGCAATAGTTCTAATGGCTATTAATGGTATTACTGAGTGTTACACTTTTGCTACTATGACGAGTGGGCAACTAAATAGTTACAATTATTTAATGGTATTTTTCTCAATAAGTTTTTTACTTTTATCTTATGTTCTTACTTATATTTTAGGTCCTGTTGGTTTCATTATATCTAACTGTATTAATATGTTAGCACGGATATTCCATAGCATTCATTTTATAAATGAGAAATATAAAGATACTGATTATAGGCCTTTACAAGGACTTTATGTTGGTAAATTTTTTATAATAATATTGACTGTAGCAGGAATTATCTGTAAATTATCTGAAAATAAATTATTTAAAACTAATATGCTAGCTCATTTAGCAATTGGCATTCTATGTTTTATGTGTGTTTTGATGGCATGGGGATATGAAAATAAAGAACTTATCATTAAAACATATAGAAAATTTTTCAAAAAAGAAGATGAAAAAGTTTCAATAGACTAGCATTCGGTTATTAAACTATTATAAGTATGTAAATAATATATTTATCAAACATAATTTATGTGCAAATTGTATTTAACTATATATATAAAAAACCTATAGAGTCAATAATTGAATAAAAGATAATTCATTGGTAATGTAACATAGATTTATTTTAAAATATAACATAATCTGTACATAATTATTGAATTAAATATAAAAAAATACACTATTTGTTGTTTACATTGGATAAAAGAATATACCTTTCATTTGAGTTTCACATATTCTTTTCACTTCATCTGTAAGCAAATGAAAATAATTATTATCCAATATATTATGTAACTTCTAAATGATATATTTATTTTCTTTACCTGCTACTTCTTTCAAATTTGCATTTTTTTGCATAACAACATAAAATTCTCTATCATTTGAAGATTTTCCTGTGATCCAATACTCATCTGGAGTTTTGATTATAATTTCACCATATTTGCCTAAACTGCAATAAAAATTAGTTGGAAATGAAAGAAAAATTTACAATTATATCAATATGAGTATCAATATTTTACCTTTCCTGATCTGCATGTATTTTTGCTATAATACTTAAAACTTCTGGTCTAACTGCTGTTGATGGCGTCATACAATTCGGGGGTGTCTGAAATAAATGGTATCATCAATAAATTTTAATTTACTTCATAGATAAATTTAGAGAATAATAGTGAATCACATATTTTTCTCTTGCTCAGAATTTTAATTTCTTACGGATGTTTTATATGCCAGATTCAGTCGATTGAAGTACAAAAACTTGTGATCAGAAGGTGATATTTGAGCATTTTGTAATGCATGTAATGTGCACTGTTCACTTATAGATGATGCAATTGTGGAAAGTTGTGGCCCAATGAAAGCATCCAATGATCTGAATGTAGATAGATCAAGACTTGTATTAACTGAAACAAAAAGTTTAACTTAAGATGAGCACAGATTAGTTAAGTAATGGATAGTCCATTAAATTATATTATAAAACTACAGAAATTTAAAATTCACAAAAGAGAGTTCATTAGATGTGTCTGAATCACAACATATCTGTTTACAAATTTGTCATCAGTTTGCAAACATTCACAGTTTTGTAGTCTGCCTCTGCATCCCTACTAATCCCTACTAATATTATAAATGCGAAAGTAACTCTGTCTGTCTGTCTGTCTGTTACGCTTTCACGCCTAAACCACTGAACCAATTTTTTTGTAATTTGGTATGAAGGTAGAACTGAACTTGGGAAAGGACATAGGATAATTTTTATCGCGAAAAAAATGGAAGGAGTTGAAATAGGGAGATGAAAGCGATATAACCGAATTCCACGCAGGCGGAGCCGCGGGCGGAAAGCTAGTATATGTATATATGGAGAAAAAGAAATCAAAATTTTTGTTTTAGTTAGGATTTAATTTAAAACTATCTAGAAATAGTTGACTCACAGCTGGCTACTGATGGATGTTTGGGATAAGCAACTTCTCAGCATTAATACAAAACTGCAAGCTTTTGTAAACTGAAGAAAATTTAACCAAATGATATTTTTATGACAAAAATTACCATCAACAGTTAAACAAATTGTAGCACTTAAAGTCCTGTATATAATGAGATAATACTGTTGGGTATCAGTATCATCCTCACGCATCATAAAAACCTTGCCAAGTTTTTGTAAGTCTTCTTCAGTTCTAATGCCATCTGGTGGGCTGATAAAGCGACCATGCCTCTCAGCAGCTGTTACAGCTCCACCTTGTATTTCTTTTTCCACTTGTTTAGGAAGTAAGCTATGCACTAAATATTGATATAAAGTAAGCATGTCATCCTTACATAGGCCATTCCTGTAAGAATTATCAAAACCGTAATAGTATGTAAGTGATATTTGAATAGTTGTTACATTATGAATATTTATAAATTCAATAACATTCTTGTTTAAAGTATTCTTACCAGATAAGTTGGTCATTGTAGACAAAAGATACACATTTAAACTCAGGATAGTTCACTTCAAGCAAATCTATGAAGCATATAACACTAAAGAATGAGTTCTTCTCCAGTGGTAAGTAGTTAATACCTTGAATAACATTGCTTATATCATTTGAAATATCTCTATTGGATATGTACTGAAAATAAAAGAGAAAAATAGAAAGGGCAGTACTAAAACAATTAAGTTAGCACAGGTATTCTCATACTTACTGGATTAAAGAATGTTTCACAAATATTGTAGGTTTCCTCGGGTTGTATTTCACTGTACAGGCCAACAAACATTCGGAACATTTTGTAAGATAAAACCAAAAAGTCTTTCATTATTGATGGTTCAACCTGTATTTAAAATTCAGTTTACAAAATATGGAGTCAAATTAATTCATAAACAATATGTTTACTACATATACTACAGAATATACTTTAACTTACAACATCTTTACTTTCTCCAGTATTTTTTGTAGCGTAAGGTATGCGAACAACCTGTAATCATTCAAATGACTATAATAAATATGCTGTATACTTATATTTACAGCTAAGTTGACTAATTATTTACCAGAACCATCCAAAAATCTTTCTCAGGTTGGTAAAATATATATCTTTTAGACTGAGTCTGCAAAGCTTCACAGGGTTCAGATGAAAACGTTCTGTAAAGAAGAGATTGATTGTATTATATTGCAACAAATTGTCGCAGAACTTGGTGGCAAAATATAAATATTATCATTTAAATAAAGAAATTCAATCCGCGAATCGAAAATTTTAAAGTTAGTACTCACGTCATAAATTTTGCAACAGCCTCACATAATCCAACTTGAGTTTTGCGAGCGTCGGCGCTTATTTGGTTTGGATAAAAAAACAGTATTCTTTTTAGTTCCTATAAAAAACAGTCGAATTAAATTTAAAAGGCTACAATAAATCAGTTTATGTACAGTTAAGCATAAATATTTTGTTTTAGCTTACATCTCCTTCCTTAGGTCCAAAGTTGGAATTAAAAATAAAGAATGAATGTATTTTGTTTTTAACATCAATCATGACTGTATCTTTATAAATGAATCACATTAAACTGTTATTTTTATAAACACAATATAAACGCAATATTAATTTGCAATAATTTTAAAATTGATATACAACATTCTCAGAAACTTTTTTGTTTTGACTTAGTACTGACAGTTGACATATTATAGATATATATTTTTTTAAATATTTAATGGCTTGGTTACGAGACCTTTAAGCCAAGTCTTATTTTTGATAACAAATTTCTTTAATGATATATAGATAAAATATATTTCTAAGAGTAGTGTCAGTGCTGGCAGCACTTTTTTGAAAACAGTTATTCTGAAAAGGGCCAGATAGGTCTAAATATCAATAAAAGCGTTTGATCACGAGTAATGTAAAACACCAGAAAGCTAAAAAGTTTTGTTGGTTCAATTATAATTCTATAATATTTCTCAGAGTTCGAGCATTTCGACTGGATGACTAGAACTTATGTGGCCAATTAAAACGCTAGGTTCGTAAACAAACCCTCTTATGCTATTTGTGTAAAAGTAAAAATTTTTCAAAATCAGCTCCATTTAGAGATAATTGTAAATAAAATAAATATTAGTTTAAAAAAAACTAAAAAACACGCTTTAACAAAAATCATATTTTGCAAATTAAAAAATGGAATAATTTTATCAAATTAGTGTATTGTCATCGGTCCTCAATAAATCTACAAAGTTTGAACGAAATCTGGCCGTTTAAAGTGAGTCAAAATCGCGCCCAAAGAAGTCGGTTACAAACAAACATACAAACAAACATACAGGTGAAGCTAATAAAAAGCGTGTAAAATAAACAAAATTGGGCTAGATTCCTTTTTTAAGGCTAAAGAGTTTAAAAGCAGGTTTAATCGTCAAAAAGGGCTAAGGTGGCAACACTAAGTACTTTATTGATATTATTGAGTTAAGCTTTTTAGGTACATAGCAATGAGTTGTTAGCTTATGTACGTAGTATACCTATTGACATTATGTTCTGGCAGAATCCGTCCTCGGTGGATCGGGAATTGCCACTAAAGAAACAGAAGAAGAAGACATTATGTTCTGACATATCAGTTGATATAACAGATTATAATATCTACTACGTAAATTAGATAATGTGTCACGAAAAGAGTTCCAAGTATATTGCTTTACGCTCACGTCCCCATTAATGGGGCTCAGTTATTTATGTATTCTCTGTGGAAAAAATACACGAGATTTTTATTCTTTAACGTAGAAGTCGCATAGTTTGCTGATACACTACTTTTGGAAAAGTTCGTCGGAAGTTGTGTTCATAATTAAATTTATAAACAAGACACTTGACGAAATTAATTTTATTTAGATTATTACGCATTACAAATAAGTTCTTCCTTCCATGTTTCTCCGATTGAAAATACACGCATTCATAAAAATTTGCCTGTATTTTTTTCTGTTTGTTGCCGCAGAATTTTCGACTCCTGTGTGGCCCTTTTTAAATTTGGTCTAGTTCTGACAACTTAAAGAATTGTTTTATAATAATATTATATATGTATTTTTTATTACAATTATCGTATGTTAATTACTCTATTGGAAAACGATATATTTTATTGCCGTAATTTTATTTATTTTTTACATTATATACTGCGGTTTTGCTTTAAATATTTCACATACCATTATTTCACGTTGAGAATAATTTTTTAAAATTCGTTTCTATAGTTACCCGACTTGTTAGTTGAGTGTTATAATTTCGAAGTCAAGTTTAAATTTAATTTTTTGCTATTTTCAATTTAAATCAATTATTATTAATAATAATGTCTGTACGAAATCCAAGATTACCTCTTTTGCCAGGATATGGAACTAATCCTATGGTATGTAGAGTGTAGACTTTATTAGTAAGTACCTACATAACTTTTTTTGTGATTGGGCCACCTCGTACCTGAGAAGTTACCACACTCAAACAGAACATCGGTTTGAAATAGTACAATGCTACTGCGTTTCGTTCGGTGAGTGGGGTAGTTGGAAGCCCGCATTCTTTTCCTCACTTTCCTTATCCTTTATCCCAGCGCATTTGCCGCTGCAAACGCTGTCCTACGTGATAATCGCTGACTATGAGGCGAACCACCAGCTCAGTTTTCCGCTATGACATTAAAATGGACACATATAAGAAATCATCATCATGTTGATATTCCGCGACACTAGATGAATTGTTTTTCCTAACCTTAGTAGATATCGAGATTGTTCTCCATGACAATCCCAAAACTTTTATTAATTATAGATTCGCCATTTCAAATAAACCTCAATGGTATTGTACTACGATATTATGTTTTATTTTTTTTTATATTTAAAAGATAGGAAAGACGAGTTTCGGCGTTCGCCCTGTGTTCACAACGATTGGTAAAGTGAACATGTTAGTGGATAAAGCTGAAGGTGGAAATAGAGTGCCTTCTCTGTATTGCCGCAAACAAGCACCGGATTTACCAACTTGGATAATGTATGACAAAAATGTGAGTTCTTAAAATACAGATTTTCTATTTTTTATAAATTATAGTTTTAAATTTACTATATCATACCAATGCTAATAAAATGGGTTGATTATTATTTTGCATAATTTACCCCTAAGTGACAAGATTAAAACACCTACACCTACACTTGGCAATAAAATATTCCAATTAAAAATATGAAGAAAAAGAAAAACTTTCATTGTAAAATCAATTAGACCATCATATAAACAAAAAAAAAATCTGTTAACGCAAATGTCTACTAAAACCATTTATTTGAAAGTTGAGGTATGCGGTGGAGCCGACGGTTATTTGATATGATATTTTGTTTGCTACTTAATTTAAATATTATAGTCAATCAGGGTAATTGTAAACGGGGGTAATTGGACATATTCTCAATAAACTTTTAACTATGTTAAAAAACTTGACTTTTTGTAGTGACAATATTTTTCCAATATAAAATGTCTATGGACATCTATTAGATTAAAATTTTTTAAACGTTTTGCGATTACTGAAAAAAATTATTGGGATTTTTTTCCAATCATCCCTTCTCAACAATTACTCTGTTTGACCCTACATGTAATATTTAATTTCCTTATTATCTAATGATTGTTCATAAATCGATAGATATTACACTTCCAAGCATATTTTCAACAATCTCTACACGAAATGCGTTCTGCTTCTCATATTCTTCGTAAAGTTGAAATATTTTTCTTCTTAGAAGATGGTACCATCAAAGTTATGGAACCTAGAACAGAAAACAGTGGATTATCACAAGGTATGTATATGTAATGAAATGTATATTATCTCAGTTGTTTATCGAAATTTATTTGCATTGTTATTCCCTTTTAGGTACACTTATAAGTCGTCAAAGAATTCGATTACCTTTTTCTTACGATGTTTATTACGATGTACTTGATTTAAATATTGGACGTGAAGTAACATTCTTTGGTAAAGTATTTAAGGTCAGTATTCTTCAATACGTATCTGCATTTTATACTTAGCTGTATGTATAGTGTTTTGTGTACCTATTAAAAATAAACTAAAACGTAAACCATTTATTTCGAAACATTCAATGTTAAAAATACTTACAGATAGTAAATTGTGACAACTTTACCCGCGTGTTTATGAATCGCTTGGGTATAAATGTTCCTGATCCAATTCCTTGGCCAGATGCTATTGAGGTACGAAAACTTCGCGATTAACAATTATTTTGAGATTGCTCTTGAATTATACAATAAATTCGTGCAGATAAGTGTTAAAATTTGAATACGAATTTATAGCGTCGAAGACAATTGTTCCTAAATTAATTTTATGCTTTTAGAGAGCGCCAAACACAGCCAAACCTCCAAAACATAGACCTTTTCGTCAGTTTCTGGATTTTGACAGACAAGTCTTGAGGTAATAATATAGAATGAGGTATTTAATGCGTAAAACCAGTTTTTGTTTATTGAAGTAATAAATTAATTGTAAATTATTTTTGCATATTATTAATTTGAATGCTAAATTATGTTTTTTAAGGTTTCATGGATATTGGGATGATAGAGAAACAGAATTTGGTATTATTCACCTTTTGGAGATTCATTATTTTTTAGCAGATGATACTATAGAAATAAAAGAAGAGCTACCTCCGAATTCAGGCATGGAAGCTGGACCAATGTTTCTGAAAAGGATGCGGCTCCCACGAGTAAGAATTTTTTTTAGAGAATTGCCAGCGCCGTTAATGTTGTTTTTTCAACCTAGTGTTTTTTTTTCTAGAAAATACCTTCGCATATTGAAATGACTGGAGGTCCAAAATGTCCGTCATACACTCCGGCAGACCTGAGCATTGGGGCTGTAATAAATGTCTTCGGACGGAAAGTTGTCCTTATTGATTGTGACCCTTTCACCAAAGAATATTACCGAGTAACATACGGCTTCGGTTCGTGAAAATATATTGTTTATATTTCAAAAGAGCTATTATTACTATACTATATTTTATTATTATTAAAAATCACTCGTTGATTATGTGAAAATTTTGAATCGCAGAGTTGTATTCAAATCTTTTATTTTGATAGCCCAATTCTGTTTTGTGCTCAATTTTAGACCTCGCTAGCTAGACATAATTAAGCTGTTAACACTGCAGAGCGCGCCAAATTTTGGCGGCCAAAAATAGGTAGTGTAGATAAAAAAATATGTACTTTTATTGGAATTGTAATTCCCCGTATTTAAATTGTGCAGATTCATTCACGCCGCTCCCTGTACCAAAGGATGAAGGAACTGAATGTATAAGCACAAATGTAGCTGACCGAAAATTGCCACCGTGGAATGGTTATGGCAGTTATGATGATTCCGCGGAAAATTGTCGAACTGTAGAACCAAAACCTCCTCATAAGGATTTCATCAAATTCTTACATAAAGATCGGTACGGTCATTTCTTACTACTAACATCCTTCCGGACATCATGGAGGCCAAACACGGTTAAGCTTAAAACATGATTTATCATGGTCCTTCTATTTTCATCATCAGTTTATTAAGAATTAAGCGTAAGAATATATATAAAAAACGTTAACCGTCATGATCGATAATTCCTATTTTCGTTATCAATTTCTTAGAAAACGTAATAAAATTTTGATCAAGAGCCTTCCGGTATTTCAGCACAATTATCGGTTTTATTTCTGTATTTTAGGGTTGGTTTTGACTCTCATACTCTTCGTTTTGCTGCACGGCTCATTACTGACAATCCTGAAGATAGCACTCGTTATTTTATTTTAAAATATTTCTTATGTGATGATACTATTGGAATATTCGAGCTTGGAGAACGTAACTCTGGGTTTAAGGTACATAATATGTGTCAACGGAATGTAATATCTGAAAAAGGATCATTATAAAGCACGTAGCGTATTTAATATTCATGTGCTTGTATTTAAGGGGGGAAAATTTTTCCGCCGTGATAAAATGTATCTGCCGGATGTAGACTTCTTTGTGCCAAAGGAACCACCAGCCTACACTGACAAGGACATGTGGGTTGGCAACGAGGTGATAATAAATAAGCATCGGTTTCGGCTCATAGCTGCAGATGAATATGCTTTACGGTACTTGGAGCTACATGCAGATGAGGTGCGGTTCTGATAATTAAATTGGATTTTTTTCCCTAACTTTCCTTCGCGCATAGCAATGCCTGTATTGGAACCAATATTAGTACCTAAGCTTTCACAATTTGTCATCGTTTAAGCATTTTTCTTGGCTAGAAGAAGTGTTCTCATCAACAAAATCATCGGACTTGAGCGATAAATTCACACCGATAACTGATAAGTCAAGCTTGGTACACATAATTTTTTTTTCTATTACTTAAATTATAAATTTCTATTTTTTTAGTATCCAATGGCGAATATCGCTCTCATAATGGATAAAATACGTCGCACTTTGGCTTCACAAGAAAATGGATACAAGAATTTTGTAGCTAAATATATGGAAGCTGTTTTGCCAAACAAGAAAGAATTGATGACTGTTAGATGTTTTAAGTGAGATCCTTACTACTTTTCGATGAATATGAATATATCATATGATATATCATGTTGTATATATATATGTTTAATATTGTATTATTTGTTGCTACTTACAGGCAAGCACTTAAAGAAATAATGTGTGAAAAAATGACGGAACATGAATTTTTAACATTGATCCGACATTTCCGCGGAGACCCTGGCCAAGAAAAGAGTCCGCGGCGCGAAATGATCAGGTATCATTGAGGTCATACTTCTTTTACTTACTTGCAGTATTTACTTTTTACTTTTAGGTTCAATGTAGTTAACAATTTCAATTAGTTTACATAAATGTTCTAAATTGGTAAACATACTAAACACTTCCAGGGATAAGAATCTACTCCCTTTTTTTTACGTCCCTATCGCAAAGAGACATGAATTAGACAGATCTACACTGTGAAAATAATTTATAAGAATATGTATATTTATCAATTCGGAACGAAGAATAGTCCAGATGGCTTAAATAGGCTTACCTAGTAATATTAGTACACCATTGACATAGGTTATATAATATTATTTGTATTTTTTGAATAAAAATCTAAGTAAAAATCATAGGCAGTCTTTGTTAATCAAATCGTCTACGTTACTTAAATTTGTCAGTTATTTCGTTGTGTACTTTATTATGGATTGGCTGCCTAATATTATATTATATAGCAAAAGACGTCCCACTGCGTATATGATTAATATGACTACCTGTGGAAGTAGTTTATGTTTATCTAGATTCATGATTATCTTCATTCGCAATTAAAATTGAAAAAAAATAATGTCTCTGTTTAATCTTGGGCATGTAACAGACAGACTTTAATATAGGTTTGTATAACAGCATTAGTGTGGATTTCTTGATATTGTATTTTCGTTATCAAGGTCCTTAGTTTTCTCGGACTTAACGCGTGGCTTGTGGGATGATCGTGAAAGACTCAAAGAGGCGTTGTTACACGCCGACGCCAATGGTCTCGGAGTGCTGCCGGCCCCGCGGTTGCGTCAGTTGTTGAGGGCCAATCGGTTGCCAATTAACAACGACCTCATGGACTGCATGTTACAAGTGTAAGTATGATACGATTGTTTTCTAGTAATATAAACGTTGAACGGTTCGGCTTGAATGAGGAATCTAGTAAAACTGTCTCTCTAACTAATTCTCCTATTCTTAAACTGTCACTAGGTTGAAAAAGGATGATGACTGTAATATTGTTTACGATGATTTGATGTCGTTCCTCGATTTCCAAACACGTCCAGTATATAATTTATCAGAATCAGATTATCAGAAGGTTATCAGGCACGCTCCACCATTGAAGGATACTGAGGTAATATTATTTACTTAATACAAATGTATATTTGTCCAAGTTTTGCTTGTACTGTATTTGTAATATATATATTTCTTTTAGTGTAAAATATGGTCTGAAACTGAATCTGTCATTCAAGAAGGATATGTAAATTGGAACGCTTTTCTGTGCCAATTGAATCTTGAACATCTTGTAAAGGAACAGACTCAATGAAGACAAAAATAAGGGCTTTCGATGTAAACCTTTGTATAGGCTTATAAAGTTTTGTAGACATTTTTAAATTTGTTTGATTAAATAATTAAAAGAGGTAAATAGCGGTTTCATTTTTGTACTTGATCGTTTGTATTGGCTTTAAGTAAACGTTGTATAACTTGCTAGCTGGAATCCGCGATGTCACTCGCGTAGTTCCCCAGTAAGAGGCTTATGGGTTAATTCAGATTAAAATCTGTACCAAATATCATACAGATCGGGTCAGTGGTTTTGCGTGGATAACAAATATACTTCTATAAAAATACATTCCTTCAAACTTTCGCGTTTATGATATTAGTTCTAGATTGATCTAATATTAGTTAGTAGACTGAGTTCCAAAATGTCTCATATAGCTAAAAGAAAAACACGAATAATTTTTTACATCAATTTATTCATCACAATAAATAGTCCTTTTTTCTTTTCTCACTTTTTCCTCCTCAAATTTACACACATTGAAGTTACACAAAATAAAACTTAGTTTTTATTCTCTTAACTTGTTACATGATTTTATGACCACCGAATTTATAGAATTAATGTAAGGAATACAAATTATTAAATAAATAACTTATCTAAATGTGATTTCTTAAATAAATGACTTTAAAATTTAAGCTATGAGATTTTTTATATTTCTCGTACACTTAAAAGTAAGTTTGTACAATTGTAATCACATTTTTACGTAAAATATTATGGTGTTGACTTAAAATTAAAACGAAATAACTGGTACATATATTTCGATTTTTATAGGGATAGAAGTTAATTTATATAATTAAAAAATTTCACATTTAATACTGTTACAATTATTTTGATAAACTTTTTTTATTATATAGTAAAGATTGTAGCGAGAGTAGTGATCTAAATTATACTATAATTATGTTGTTGGACATTTTTTCATA
>NC_052113.1:5846838-5882342 GCF_012273895.1 Zerene cesonia | reverse complement strand
TAAGGTACGTTCCCTTATAATAATCTGACGCGCTCGAGTAAATCCCAAAATCCCCTCTTGGGCTCCCCTACTATATCATATGAAAATAAAATAGAATGTCTTAAATTTTTTTGACTCGTTATTCGAAGTTTTATTGGTTATAAGTAAAAAAACATTTGAGCAAAGAATATTGAACGATTTATTTTAGAAGGATGGCACAAAGTATATATTTGTGTCGTCGTATATTTTAAGGTCTAGATTATATAAGACATTTTAACTTAAAGCCTAAGGGCCGTTTTAACTCATTATATCTTTGAAGAACATGCAATTTAATTTTCGACGGAAGTCGAAATTATTAGTATATAAAAAGAGTTCTAATTTATGACACTGGATGGAATCTTTATCGCTTTAATACTTAAATTCTAATTAATAATTTACATATTTACAATCCTAATATAAATATTGAGATGCAATCGTTTCAGGGTTATGATTTGACATTGATACTTTTATATATTTTCTAGCTTTATGAAGTTGGCACTTCCTTTTCAGTATTTTAATTACTAAGTACATAGAATATTAAATTGGAGAAGCTGTTCTTCTATTACCACATGTCCTTAACTCGATCTGCCGCTGGTACTTGTGGACGAAATCTGAAAGCGTAAAGCGTTTGTTAAAGAATTGGACTTTCATTGTATTTATAAATTAAAATATGTTCGTTTTAAATAATAATACAGGGACAATTAGTTTTAAATGTTCATTGGAATCCTAATGTTGAAATTTTACGTATGTAAGTCGTGATAACCAATGTGATACATCTGTATTAAAATATTTTTGTAGCCAAAAATTTCTTTACTTATATAGTTTAGTTATTAGTTTAAATACGAAATTCTTACAGTCGGTATGTACCTATGTGCGGGTATTGATTGGGTGGCTAGTGGTGACATCTTTATTCCTGAGCTGTTCCCATTTAAACTTGATCCTATACTCGAAGCAGAATCCGCACTGAAATAAAGTATTCGAAAAATAATAAAGAAAGATATACTGGAAATACAGGGTAGGTACATCTATATAAATAAAAAATTGCCAAATGCGTTGCTAAGCGTTAAAATCGACAACGGGTCGACCAATTCGGTTAAATATTTTATGACATTTTAGCTGTGGTCTTAGTTAAGGCACAAGGAACGTTCTTGTGAAGTGAAAAGACATACCTCGGGCGAAGCTGGAGCGGATCGAGAAATTTTAAAATTAACCATTTGCAATTGTTACGTTATTATGAAGATCAGCATTAAAAAGGAACGTATAGAACGTTATATTCTTCAATCAATGACAAAACCGATCGATAATATTCTGAATTCAAATAAAAATCTCAAGATTGAAAAAGCATCATTTACCGATCAATTTGTCTCCTAAACAACGGATAGCGCCATGGTGAATTAGGTTTCCGTTGTTCGTGCTGATAAGCGGGATTGTCGCGGCCTCGGTCTCGGTTCTCGTTTACGATAGACATAGATACTTGCCGTTCGGGATCGCGGGTTTTGGATGATAATCTTCTGAAATTTAAAGAATAATTATTGTTAAACTGTGTAATGATTAGTTTTAACGAGAAACAAATAAATACTACTTTAGCACTATACAAGTTAACTATATTTCATTTATTAATTTTTATTGAAATCGAAATGTTGTACATTTAAATTTTAAGTTGTGGGAGATTTAGCACTATAAGGAATCAAACATAAAACGTATCAATTATTCTTATTAGTTGACTACTAATGTAATTAAATACCTTAATATCCTAGTAGGCAGAGAAGCTTGCGCTTGAGGTCGTGCTCTTTGCCGGCTGTCCACAATAAGCACATGCCGGTCATATGGGGTATCGTAATCTACCTCCAATACTGTCGAGAACCTGTGAGGCCACACTAGGTCAAGTGCGGCTATTAGTAATCCTACAACTAGACAAATGCACCCTGAAAAAATAGAAATATTGTGATTCAATTAACGTAAGGAAATATTTTAGTAATTTTTAATAATGGTTGTAAATAAAACATTTATCAAAAAATTAAGACTTTTTAAGATAAAGTTAGATATTTTAAAACATTAAATACCTGCTATAAGGACCAGCCAAAAGCACCATCCCATAGAAAAGAACAGCATAGCTCCATCTAATCTGACTACGAGAGGGTCGTGAGGTAAAGATGCCCAGTATCCACCGGCAGCGGCACATAAAGTCACCCCGAGGACCGTCATCGCATAGGCTCCGTATCTTGGCACGACCACTAGCAGTAGGTTCATAATCAACCATAGAGCGAAAGCCGTCCTGAAAAAACAATTATACTAGGCTAAAATAGAAATGTCGCAATAGGTTTCATAATTGCTGACGCCGCCAACGTAAAAATTATGATAGTAAGTGTTAGTCGTGTTTATTTTGTTGGATTTATAATTAATTTATGAATTCCCTGTACTGTCAAAGAAATTTGCAAATTTTCAAATACTTCCTACATATATGCTTACCAGAGAAGAGTAGTAGTGGTGTATCCAGCTGCTCGATATTTTGCTCCCCACTCGAATCCCTCGTGTTCCACAGCGAAGTGTTCTGCTACAGAGAGGAGAGGGTATGGCAGGCCACGCAGCAGCCCAGCTCGATACCATTCTTGTATGGCACCGGCTTCTTCCCATCGAAATTGCTCATTATAATCGACGCCTGGGTCACCGAGCGTTATATTGCCCCATGATAGTGCTGGATAATATAAGAATTTTACTTAATTCATAGGTTACATTTAATTATAGTTTTATTTATTAAACTATTCATCTATTTACACTCAAAATGTATGACTATTGAAACTATTTAATGCATTGCTATTTATACCTATCATATGTAACTGAAGTTATTATTCAGTTCATAAGTTGTTTTACACGGTGTATGTGTAATAAATGACTGTAAAACAACAGTTCCAATCAGTTAGCATTTGGCTTGTTATAACATTCCATATATCTATTATAAATACTTCTTAATACATAGTTTAAGCTACCTGTTAGCGTAACATTTACGTGTCCTAGACCGACGTGTATCGCTAGCCAGCAGTCGAGGCGCTCTGGAGAAAAGGCTCGGTAGGCTGCGCGGGCGATTCGCGCTCCCGCAACGTGCCAGGACGAACCGTGCTTGCATACTGAATTTTAAGATTAATGACCTTTTATAAATAAATAGACAAGTTAAATATTGATACAGGAACAAATTTGCTCTTAAAATGGGACTTATTTGCAAATGGTACAAAAATCATTGTATATATTGTACGATGTTCTCAACCTAAAATAATTGGCATACGATATATAGGAATACTCATACTGAATTTTTTATCAGTCTTTTTTATAAGAATTTTATAGTTAATTGGCTTCTTTGTTTTTTATAACAAATTGACTCCTTTGTTTTTTATAACAGAAGAATACTCTTAGTAAATATATTGTAGGTATTACTTCGGGTAACATTGTACTAGCAAAAAATCCTTTTATAACCTGACTTATTAATAAGCTCAATTGTTATTTGATTGTGGTTGTTTTTTAAACAAAGAGATTTTTTATTGCAAAATTTCAGACTGTTTTTTTTTTCGGATATGTGTTTAAATAAGTTGTTATCATTAATGTATAATAATTACATTAGGGCAGTGAGTGCTAAGGAAAAGTAAAGTAAAGGGAGTACGCAAAAAAATAGTCTTACCTAGGATTACTGTACCCACGAACAGACTCAACGTGACTATTGTGAATGTTGAAAATCTCTGCAATTAATAACATGTAGAATTAAAAAAAAATTAAAAGATAGAAGATCAGAAAACTAGTATCTACTTAAGAAAACATATTTACTGAGTATCATGCATCGGTTGTACAAAGCTGGTAATATATATCCTAAAGATTATTACCGTCACTCACCTCCTTCCTGATGCCTGGGAAAATGGCAAGAAACGCCAGGTACAGGGTTATAGCCGCAAGGATCAAGGCCAATGCTGGAACGTCAGCAGCGACTGCGGTGCGGTTGTGATAGGCATATAGGGTCGGCCCGCCTTCCTCGCGGAAAGCATCAAACCACCCCTTCATCGCTCACCCAGCCTGTAATCGGTATACGCACATTATATAAACTCTTATTTATCCCTTGCTATACAATAATTTTTAAATTAACAAATCTATAAATTATGAAATGCTTTTTTTGTATTATCTCTTAACCTATCTTCTAACCTAATAGTATGAATTTGGACGTCTGTTTTAACACAGATTTTGTATAAATTGAAAAAGGTTGTTCTGGCGCAAAGTGGAGATTGTGCATGTGGTTTATTGTAAAAACAAATTGTAAACGTTTGCAATTAAATTTTAATTGCGAATTTGCCTCTTTCATGTTTGTACTTGACACAAATAAATCGTTCTAGATCAATTTACGATGCTTTTTATAGCTGTAACTTTTTAATTAAAATTAGTTTACGAAAAAAAAACGATGATTGTTGCGATAATTAAAAAACTATAGAATTAAAAGTACTTGTTCTTCTACTACTGTGAATTCGTTATCCTCACAGCAAATCGTTCAACATGCAAAGTACATAGTGATCGGATAAGTTTGCATTTTAAAAACGAACTCTAGGATATAGATTGTATCATGACGTATCGAATAGGAATTCACATTTCGAAACACCAGTAGGTTGCCTTCAAGGAACTGATTTGACTTTTAGTGCAATTTGTTGAATTAATGTGGACCTGTTAGTCATTTGAGAGTTTGAAACTGTGGGATTGTTTTAGTTAACTGGTAAATTTAACTTTTATTACGGATCTACATTGAAATAGTTTATCATGTAAAGAATTGCTTTTTCCAATAAGATAGTTTGTTGATTTTAAAGTAGGTATACTTTCAGGTATTCAAGCCTCGAAACAAGGATAGATAGAATGAATGTTTTATCTTAAAAACTTATAAATGCAAATCTACAAAGAATAAGAAAATATGCATTATTCATTGCAATATTAAAAATTATGCATTATTCCAAAGTCCGATCGATTTTTAATTCAAAATTAATGAATCTTGTCTAATGCCAACAAACTAATTCTTAAATGCTCATCAGTAAATACATAATGACGTCATCTCTAGGACAATGTTCAATATTGAATTGTTTAAAGCTCGTTTAAATTTGAAATTTATGAAAGGTAATGAATTGGCGACCTTTGCAAGAGTGGGCTAAAAGATCTTGACATAAATACGCTGATGGTAATGTATCGGAAGTTATTTTGTATTTTGTTCAAGTAGTTTTTGTTGACAGCCGGAAGAATAAAATGGTGCATACATTTTCTTGAATTGCGAGGTTACATAATATAGTAAATCTAAAGTTAACGAAGATCTTTCAGTTAGTTGATTTTGTGACCATTTTCATTTAAAATACATGAAAATTAACAGTCCAAAAGTGATCGCTTAAACTTTACTGATTTTGAACTTTAGATAACAAATACAATTTTTCTTTAAAGCACATACCGTGAACATGTTACATGTAATAATAATTTGCTTTAACGGTTACTTAATAATGCAGGAAATTAATAACGTGATGTTAAACATCATTTAATACATGTTATATTATTTTCTTATAAGTATGTAAAGTGATGACATCAGACAGGAAATATGGTATGTTATAAATTAAAACATATTTCAAGTATTCAAGCAATAGTAGTTTATATGCTTGGTATGTTATATTTCCATCACAAGCAGAATAGTCATTTATTTTCGAACCCCTTCAATACAACATATCCGATAAATAAAATTTACAAACAAGTCACCAATTAAATAAATTCTTTTATAATAAAATACGGTTAATGAACTATTATTTACATAACATGTCTATTTAAATAATTGCTTTTTCCACTAATTACATAGAAGTGATACGCCCAATAATCCGTAAGAACGAATGTGTTGTGGTCAAAGATGAGATTAACCTTCACCTAACTATTTTATTTAAAGTATAGAAATCCATAAAATTTTCATTTCAAAGTTTCCTCTTTATTTCTTTTAAAAATACCATATATAGGGAAACACCGACTGATGATTAAACGTGAACATTTATGTGTAAATTTTTTTTAAGTTTTAAATAAATTTGATTGTTAGATACTCTATTCGGCGTCAAGTTGATATGTATAAAGCGTTGCCCTAACCCGGAAACGAATGGGGTCGTTGAGCCTCTAATGCGGTCGTCATCGGATGCCTGGCGACCTTCAAATATTGTAATCGTGATAGCAAGGGCAAGTAAAGTCATGGCCATAAATGGTTTTAATATAGAAAAAAATTCTAACCGAGAATGTTGCTAGGATAAACGAGTTTAAAGAATTGACTCGCACGTTAAGTTTAATTAATACATACATACTAATTACTAGTTAACACATTTCTTACGTTCATAGTAATAACTAAGAATTACAAGTGTGAGCATACACTATGAGTTTAGTGTTCTAGAAATGATTAATTGATTAATGAGTTTTATTTTTTATTAAAGAAGATTTCTATTAACAAATCCAAGTGATGAAAAAAATCGATAATGTTAGACATTGTCATTAACCAGAAAATTATAAAAGATTATAAACTATAATTATATATATTAGAAACAGAAAACAAAGAAGGAAAGTAGCACTAAATTACGTATTTAAATCTAAATTTTCAAATTTTGTAAACAGCTCCAATTGGCATCTTGAGTCAATATATAAGCGTAACTTAAAGTTAAAACAACAAATCATTAAAGTGTTTTTTTCTTAATATATATTCTTTGGTTTCCTTATTTATAGATTTCGACATTTAGCGAATCTCCTTGAACTTTTTTATTTTTACAGATTGATTTGATTCGAATTATGAATTATAAAATATTTAATGATTAGGTACGTTGTTGGTATAAATTATAGTTATTGATTTAATTGAGACAAGATGTGTCTTACCCACTTAACAAATGGATTATATAGGCATCATTCACAAAATTTGTTACAGTGCTACCAACTACAAAACATTTAGACAGTAAAAGAGAAAATTTAAAGAGAATATGTACATATTGAACTCAATATTAAATTATAATAAAATCTATTCAGTTAAGTTGATTATATCTGTCTAAATTGATTACGCCTCGCCATGCTCCGAGGTTCCAATATTATACGTAAAAACGTCATAAATTAGATGCATATCGTATATTAAAATAGGGTTCACGTATTTTTTTTACTGTAATTTGTTCTTTTCTTCTCTTGTATTTTAATCTCGCTTGCAAGTGTAAGACTTAGCATATAAAATAATCATGACGTATCACACTTATAATATCACATCGAAAAAACTCAAGCTTTAAAATGTTCATCACGCGTATAATCCCTTGTGAGTCACGACCATTAGGGAATATATAAGCACTATCACTTATTTTCTATACCTATGTGAAAGCAGGTGGTTATTTTTATACTGGGAAAGGGATAGGATGGATTGTAATTTTACACGCTATCTGTAGGCAAGGCATACAAAAGCCTGTATTTAAAAATAGCTCTGGTTGTTTATTTTTAACTTATGCTTCTGCCTTTTCTTATTGTTGTCATGTGATGGCCGTTCATTTACAAGGGCACGGTTTACAAGCTATATATATATATGGGCTTCTCCTCTGAGACTTAACCTTCATTTTATAGTTTATGGCTCTATATGAGGAGACATGTGATATGAATAATAAAACGAAAATGTGGCGCTCTAATTAAGTACTTTTAGACACCTTACTAATTTCGCATTACAGCAGGTATTGTTAACATATCTATATATATATATATATATAAAAGAAAGTGGTGGTATTTACACTGTTTATAACTCAAGAACGCATTAACCGATTGTGCAGAGGTAGCTTAGAACCAGGAGACGGACATAGGATAAGCGAGAAAAGCCCCGGGTCTATCTTTCTTGCGACTACGCGGGCGGAAAGCTAGTTTTTCAATAAAAACGTTTTTTTGACAAAAACTGTTTTGAGGTGACAGAGGTCACAAGCTTTGCATTGTAGTTCAACCTCATTTAGAGATAAATATCTACTTAATAATAACTGAATTTAACTTAATTTCACCTATCTTCGGCAATATAAGACTCATTGACCCTAATTACCCCCGTAATATGATGAGCGGATAAGCAGAGTTATGCTTGGCCTTTGTTTCTGTAACAATGTGTGAACTGGTTTCCGAAAACAATTTTATTATTTTCATAGATATTTTAATTAACATGAGTTATGAATAGTGCTACATGTATATCAGTTGTTTTTTTAATGTGTTCTTTTGAATAAAAAATCAATATAGCTTTAAAGTGTATAGTACATATATATAAGCAAGAAATGTTTCATATAAGAGACGACCACACGCTAGAATTTAGTTGGGATGTAGTGGTACCTGGTTGGCAAACCTGCCAAGACTTATTCTTTACATAAAAGAGAAGTTAATGAAAATAATTATTTAAATATTACACAAATATCCCAAGACATGCGATGATTGGCTTGTTTATAAAATAATAATATGTCAGAGAAATAGGTCAGATGCGTGAAGGTAGACCTCATAAAGTCTTTTCTACTAAAACATGGAATGTTTAATTTTAGAAATGCAGTGACAAATAAAAATCAGTAAACATGGACTTGCTTTCAAATACACAGAATAGAAACCAAACGTTAACATTATTACTACTACCAGTTTAATAAATATGTACAGAAGATTTAAAAGATAACTAAGATTGGCATACAAATTATAGTTTTAATGCTTTGTTTTTGCTGTTTTCGCCTTGTCCTTGCAAAAAATGATTGAGAACATTGCGGTTAATGCAACCTACAATAGCTTTTGAACCTTGACTATGTGAGGACGTATTTTAATATCGTCTGCTAAGATTTTATGAATAAAAATAGCCATAACACTTGCGTATTTTCTTTGCCTCTTCTTAGGTTTACAAATTTATACATTCATATTTTTTTTTTTAAATTTCGTATAAACATACAAAAATTCTTATTTACTTTTTGGCAGTCATAAAATATTTCATTGCCATAACTTATTATATATTTTTTAATGTTATAGCTTGCAAGTGAGCTGGTAGTTCGCCCGATGGTAAGCTGTCACCACCGCCTCGAAACATTTGCAGAAGTGGAGCGGATGTAAATGCGTTGCGCGCTTTTAAGGGGTTAGGGATTAGGAAAGGATTAACGACGGGCTTAAAGGAATGGACTGGAGAGGGAATGGACGCCTTAAGGTTGTATGCATAGTGTTCTATAAGACAACGGACCTGCCTTAGTACCCATATTCTATAAAAAGTATGAATAAAGGATGTATATATGAAATGATTTTCCTTATGCAAGTTTAAATTATTGATTAGGTAGTGTACTTGGCATGTGGTGTGGGTCGTGAGGCATCGCTTATATAACGCACTCGTGTTCCGGTCCATTCGGAACTTGACCTTGCTAAGTCCGCGAACATCATCTGTTATAAACGTCATCGAATATTTTGTAATGTTATAAACATCCTTAAAATACAAATATTGCTTGACTCACTGTGTTAAAATTTCATTTTATTATGAAATTTGTTGCTTCGACATACTATGTTTGGAATATGATTAATAACATGCAGTATAGACACCCTAACAGATTGAAAGCAAAATTGATTTTGAATAGAAAAGTTTAAATGAAGTGTTAAAATTTTATTCACATATCTAAAATTTTTACGTCATCATCACAAATAATATATATATTTTTTATGTCATAGCGGGCAACTGAGCTCGTGGTTCGCCTTATGGTAAACGATCACCACCGCCCATGAACATTCGCAAACGTAGTGCCTCTGAGAATGCGCTGCCCGCTTTTATGGGGTAAGGGAAATGGAAAGGATTAACGACTGGAATGAAGGAATGGACTGGGACGGGTGAGGAAAAGGAAAGGGGCCTCCGGCTCCCCCACTCACCGTACGAAACACAGTGGCATGCCTCTATTTCACACCTATTTTCTGACGGATACGCTAGAAAAAAATTTCCGAATCGATCGAGCTGTTCTCGAGTTATACGCTACATTTGACGATTCATTATTATTTATATATATTTGTAGAATCTAAATTGATCATTAAAGTACATAATACGTATGCACATATAAATAATTGGATTTCAAGATCTGCTTCCACTCTAGCAATATCATTAACAACATGTCTGATATATCATTACTGTCATTCGTTTCAAACGTTATTAGTCTCCATATATCATTAGCGACATCAAATTGACCATTTCGCAAAATCAATTCAGAGAATTGAAATCACTCGTGTCAGTTACCTGGTCCTTAATCACTTCACGGACTTGGGCTAACTCTAATAAATCATCGAAACTGTTTTACGGAGCAATCGTAACACTAGTAATTTTTCAAGTGACCGGTGCTGACATTAGCGTGCGTCCGACAACTATAGTAACATGTTCGCATTGAGTAGTGCTTCGGTACAACCTTCTCAAATGACAGCTCGGCATAATAACAACGGACAGTTGGTATTCAAGCCAAGGCCCTGTAATGAGATATTAGATAGGTGCATACAGAGAATTAAGAATACTACAGCCTGTTTGAGCAGATAATGTTCTGGTTAGCAATTAATATCTTGTAAGATATCGATTGCATTAAAAACGTGAACGCAAATTAGTGGTTAAGTTATGCGCATTTTGAGCTTTAGTATAAGTATTCGACATTTTAAACTGACTGAACTTTAACTTGAAAACTGATCATGTTTTCACGACAGTTTTGTACATCGCTTATTGCAATATCGTTTAACGCACCAAGTTTATGCAGGGATGTCTGTTTATCACAAGACCTGCTATATAGAAACTTTTAAAAATTATCTTTATGAGGTGCTGGTAGATGTTGATGGCTTATTTTACAGTCATCCTCATTATTCTCATTGGCTATGCCACTTAGTGGGTAATAAAAGTGCTCTTACTTATTTTCCAATAAAATTTTATCACTTTAAGATCCCAAGAATAAAACTAATGGTAAGCGGTGCAACCTTGCACATTGTTCGTTTTCTTACACAAGCAGAACTTGGCACTTTAAACACCACCGGTATTACATTGAATCTCTTATATGCACTTGCACAAAGTGTAATGAGCGATTTCATCAAATTGAACAGTGCTGGTAAACATGAAAATAATTTATGTACTTCTGTTGATATTTAAAAATACATCTTAATTGCATGTATTTTAATATAGTTTAAATCATTCAAAGATTTTGGTTTAGTTTAATCATCCAATTATTATTACACTACTAGAACATCCGGCCACGCGTTAATGTGGCTGAGTAATAATTAAAAATATTAAGATTATAATTTATTGGGATAATTAATCGGAATAAAAACTATCTTATATCTTAAGTTGGACCAAAATGGATAAACTACAAAATGTAAAGATTGGAAAATTCAAATTTATGTCAGATGTAAACATATTTGAGCAGTAAAGAACAGTTAAGGTGGTGTAAAAATAGACAAATTTGAGTATAAAAATAAGTAAAATGTGGACTCATTGACAAGTGATTGATTGATTTTGGGATCAGGGGTGGCCAAGAGATTAGGCGTTGCTACGGTTTGGCAAAAAACGCGGGTTCGAATCCCGCCTCGTGATAAAATTTTTTCTATTGTTTCAAAATTTCTCATTTATAAAGCATTTCAATGCTATAAAACTAAAAATAAAATGAAGACTCATTGTAAATTTAAGCAGCGAGCAAATGACGCTTGTATAAAATACGAAGATGATCTTCCTGCATAATTTCCGCGAATATTCCAGTTTAATGTACTCACTTGAGGTAGCGGTAGTGTGTTACAGTTGCGAGGCCGTTTAAAGGCCGAATGACGTGTACAGAGCTACTTTGCATTAATCGCACTTAATTGTATAGAGTTAGAGTAATAATAAACTTTAAAAAATAAATATAGACCATATATATTGTTATTGTTTTAACATCTTCATGAAAGACAGCCTCAAGATTTTTACATTTCACGAGTGAGTGTGTCTTACGCTAGGTTGACCATAAATGAAATGAAGGCAAAATATGTAGCAAATGAATATATATTATTTTATTATAGTTACGTGTGTGACGAGCTTTATATTGTTCATGCTTAAAATACATATAAATGTTACTTTTCGTTACTTGTCGCTGTTGAAGTCGTTGAGCGCTCGAATCCTATAAAATGTCACGAATTTGAAACGTGGCGCATTCGTAAGGATTGTGTAGAATATCTTATGAGCCTTGGTGTTCCGACGTTGTATATTCAATGTTTGACCACCCTCACGTTAATAGTTCTTGTGACTGGTTGAGATTTGTTATCCACTGACTACAACTATTTGACAGTTGTGTATAATCTCCTAATAAGGACACCTATGTATCATGAGTTTGTAGTGATATACGTGATCGACATGAGATTGAATGCAATTACTAAAAAAATCCGTCAAATCGGGACATAACGTATTTATTAAATAGTCAGGTGAGCTCGTAATTACCGACCAACCTTTCAAACATCCGGAAAATCTAAAATTTTAATACAATATTAGAATGATAATTATAATGCATTTTGTGCACTGTGGTGTAGCATTAAGAATACATTATCTATATGTCTGTAAATATAGCAAACGGTGTATTTTAATCAACTTCACATACCATTCATCCAATGCTTTGTATATTTTACATATAATAGAAATATATAAATAAAATAGATATCTTGAATAATAATGCAAAATAAAATGTTGGAGATACTAGATATATAGAGCGAAGTCAAACCAAGCAAGCGAGAAAACTTCAATGCGCGCAGTGGTATTCTTAATTGATAACTTAAATTACCTATAGCAACCTGATGGATTCTTTATGGCCTTAAATGTATTAAACTTATTCAAAAATTTCTTTCAAATATCTTCTAAGGGTCTGTGGGAGTCGTTACTATGCCGAATATCAATCATCACTACATAGTATCAAGAATGTCGTTTTCTCTGTCCCGTAAGCATACATATATGCTTAAATCTTTAAAACTACACAATTGTTTTTGATGGGTTTTTTTAATAAAAAGAATGATTGAAGAGAAAGGTTTGGTTGTGTAATAACATCTATAAACTAATCCAAATTAACGTGTGCGATGCCGCGGGCAAAAGCTAGTATCAAATAATGCATTGTCAAATGATTAAAGTTATGCCATAAGTAGTTAAGTTGCATTTATATGCCATAAATTTTGAAAGAGTAGAAAAAAATTGATCACGAGGCGCGATTTTTTCTATTATTTCAAAATTTTTCATTTGTAAAGCATTTACATGCTATAAAACTAAAAAGTACATTTATATGCAACAATAAATAAAGTAATATGAAAGACAAGAATCTATCTTTTGAGTAGCATAGAGTTACGCTTAATAATAATATAGGAAGTGACATTAATATGAATATTTATTAAGCGAAAGGTTAGTTTCAAGATTAAACTTTATCCACGATTACAGTTTTACACTTAATAAAAAGTGAACGGCCTGTTGTCTATTGTTGGAATCACCTTCGTAGAGTTACGTTCACAAAACAAGTTCAATTTAATTACATTTAATCTTTTGATGCTATTTCCTTTCATTAGCTAACAGGTCACAGCTCTGTAGACATCTTGATTGTTAGTAAGTATCCGCTAATTTTTATTCATTCCAGTAAAGATGTATTACCTGGTATTATGAAAAAAAGTGCGCAGTTTGAAAATATTATTCTTTTTCCTTTAGCAAGTGTTTTGAAATAAGACTTTGTTATGTATGCTCACGTGCCAATCTTATAAAACAATTTCATATGTAATATGAACTTTTAAGGGTTTTGAAAACTGTTATTATGTTTATGTATGAAGCATTAGTCCACTTTGTACTTATGCATACAGTTGCTTATTTATTTTATCACTCATCTGTTATTTTTGTGAATCACACGAACGTCTCATACGACTATTGTATATTTATGTTTAGTAGCATATTTGCGAATTTGTTAGCAAGCTGCCGCGTTCAATGTAGAATTTCCTGCTTACAATAATAGATAAACATCATGGTAACTTTAACATTATTTGTAAATATAGTTCGGTATCCAGTGAAACAGCAATAGTAACAGAACGTATGTTGATTACATATTATTAATGAAAGTATTACATGGTTTCTCTTTATAACGATTACTTACGATTTCATGTCCAATTTATGGCTGTACTTTTTGCTAAGCATTTTTATCGATTGTAAGTATTTACAAAACCGTATTGTAATATTGAGTATACTAGAGATACATCACTATCATCGATTTTATATTGCATGTAGATTGTATTGGTGGTCTGCTAAAATGTCTGAACTGTTTTCGTAAATTGTATATTTAGAACCGAATTATCTTGTTCGTTTTGTTTCCGTTTTGTGTTTTAGAAATTTCAGTAAATACTGAAATACTGAAAATGGTAAAAAATACATACTATGTATGTGCTAGGTTTGCTTCACCGTTAAATCTGTCAAACAATAAAATATATGCATTAACAAAGCAACGTTCGACTTTACCAACATAGCCTGCAGATAATAGCCTAATTGATACATGTTCTGACTTTCGAGTTTCGACGCATTTGCATATCGAGCCAGTCATCAATAAAAGCAGGCTGGGACGTGACTACAAAGGCGACCTTACAGACAATCGCCCCAGATTTAAGCGACAATCAGACCTTATTGTTAGATTTACATTATAAATAACTGAATGTGTACTTCATATACAGTTAAAGAATTTCACTTTTTAAATTATCTAATTAACTCTATTAATTAACCCGATGTTACATCGTATTTTCAAGGAATTGCGTTATGAATGAACTAATATGAAATTATATTTATAACGTTATTAGGTAAAATTGATTTATACGCATCATAAGATTCTATTGAATCGATCATAATTCATAATCATTATAGGAAGTTTTATTCTAGAAATATAACTATTCTTTATCAAACTATTTCCTGAATCATATCTTCCCAGTGCATATTTATTTATTTATTCTTTATTGCACACTTTCAAAATATAAAACAGAGATAAACTTAACGAAAGCAACATAAAACTAGTATGCAAATGGCGGCCTTATGGCTAAAAGCCATCTCTACCAGGCAACCGTTACATATATGCAAACGCTCCTTTATAAAATATGTACAATCTTTACTAGATTGAATTAATTGCGTGTTCTCTTTGGTTATTATAATAATGAATATGCATTATTTTTATTAATTTATCTTTGTTCATATCTTGAAACGTATTATATAATGTAAGAATGTATATGAATTTGACCTTGCGTAATTTAAAACCATAATAACATTGAACGGTGTAGAAAAGTATAATGTTACAAAACTGAGAAATTCTATGTGACTTTAAGTCCATAGTACTGTTGTCATCCATAAGTAAGTTGATAAGGTTCATTCAAGCGCATGATATGAAGTTAAACTTGTTGCCCGATTATACTAGAGTGCTTTTATAAAGTCTTATCAAACAGGTTCCAGATTTGTATTTAAAATGAATGCAGTTTAGCAAGAATTTGATATCTAACAATGGTCTATATATCACTTATTATAAATCAAATCTGTACCTTTTTTACTTTTCACTAAAGCAACAAATATGGCACGGTGTATATTGGCACAAATCATCACACTCTTCACTATAAGTTGTCATAGCAATTGTGAGCACTAGTAGCACTGGGTAGGTGTCCGCAAAGGATACATCATTCGTGGTTCGATACGCGTGGTGGAATTTTTTATTGAAAGAAAATTCCTCGTGTTGAATCGTTAAAGGCTCGGGCCGAACTGAATAGTTTATTATTATATCGAGGGAAGGAGCGCTGTATTCAAGGTTCTGTCGGCCGCGGCCGGCTCACGTAGCGAGGCTTATCTGCCGCGTCGCCTTTGTCGTTCACGATTCGTTTGTCCGCGTTTACGTCGCGACTTGCGTGTATCGTGCGGAAATTGTCACGACTCCGTTAAAATCCGTGTCTCCATGACAGAAGATGAATGAATGGGAATTACCCATCAAAGTCATGCAAAAAGTGAATATTATCTTGTGTTTGGTTTCACGCGAGTATTATACATTTAGAAATTAAAAACTTTTCAACGGATTTTAAACGCGATTTATTCATTATATTATTAACCCGACGTTTCGAACACTTTACAGCGAGCGTCAGTCTCCCCGTGACCACGCTCGCTGTAAAGTGTTCGAAACGTCGGGTTAATAATATAATGAATAAATCGCGTTTAAAATCCGTTGAAAAGTTTTTAATTTCTAAATGAATATTATCTTTCAATTTGATATATTTATTTTTATGACTACAATATGAAAGTACCTAGCCTTGTTTCCTTAGATACAAGCATTGTATGAGTGCAAAGCGTTATTAATAGTTATTAACATTCTAAAATAATATGAGTATTTATCTTTTAGTAAGTACTGTAGAATACTGCTCATGTAATATCTTTCCATCCAATTTAATTACATATAAAAATTAACATGAGTTCAAAGAGTATAATCGTAATCGTATTTGAACATGCTTCAACGGTATTGAAATATAACATCTGAATTTTTATGCAGTTTTTCTGAAAAACTGCTATTTAGATATGATAGTATATCTGATATCTTGATATCTTTGCATAGACTGTATACTTTTGAGCGTCTGTCCTTTACAGCAAGTCTTGTGCTTGTTTGCTGCCATTTCAAAATGCGAATGTACTGCAATTGCTGACGATAATTTTGCCGATTCACAATCTAGAAATGAATGGAAATGGGAAATGTTTTCAAACATACATTGTTGTAACGCGTGGTAGGTGGCGTGCACGTCTTCACGTAGGTATATGAACGCGTGACGCACGCCTTCGTTGATCGTGACGAAACTAGCAAAAACATTGTACACCATCCCATCATTTACTTACTATTGGGAAATTAATATTACTGCTGCTAATAAACTGTAATTTTATAGAGATCGTGTAAGCCATTATGCCAGTACACACTTTAGCAAATAGGTGCAAGTGGGCTTAATTACTTTGTTTTTTATCAAATATTTTTTTAGGACTACAATACGAATAACGTTTTTATTATTTTATTACTTATATGTATATATGTCTTTAATAAATTAGCGTTCCAATCTGTTAGGTTTATATATTTGTAAGTAATAAAATAATAAATATGTAATCCCGTCTTTCAGACCCTTTTGTGTTTCAGAAACTGTTTTACATTAATAAAAATAATTTCTAATTCATGTGTCTTTGAGAATAGAGAGGTACGTGTGCTCTTTCGAAAGTATGATGAAATATTTAAATATAAATACATGATTAAAAAGTACCAAGCCACTACCAAATTTTTAGAACTGGATAAAATATAAATTAAATAAATTAAACCACGCGGGAGGCCTTAGCTTTCAAATAAAAAGAAAAAACATAAAAAAATATATAATAAACATAACAATCGTCCCACGCAATTTTGAAAGCATCATTTCATTATTTCAGAGAAGTATCGATTTGAAAACATAATCTAGAGGTGAAGTAAAAGTTGTGTTAGCTGCATTACATCATATTGAAAACAGTGCTTTATGACTGATGTTCTCATTTTATAATTGCTTTTATGTATACCTCTCTATATTTATATCCTACCATTACATTTCATTAATTACTGAAGTAATCAAAGGCAATATATTAATATGGGCTATACATTGTTGGGAAAAGTTTGTTAATCAAAAATCTCAACTAATGTTAGAAATGCGACAGCGTGTGTTTGTTTGCTTGTTGTTGTTCTTTCTTTCACGTTACATCGGAGCGATTTCGGTTTCTCTTTACCACGGTGAAAAATGTTCCCGTGGGAATTTCCTTTGACAACGTGGGCGAAACCGCGAGTGTAAACCTAGCGTCTGTTGTATAATATTATTAAATATATTGTCTATGTCATCGCAGATATCCGGAAGTTTATGTTTGAATCGACGAATTAACATCTGGATGACCTTTCAAACAACTACAAGACATAGTATCATATTAATATATCGACAAGAACTTCCTATTCGATGCAAGGCCACTTCTAATCAACTGTTTTTTTAAACTGCTATTCGATATTTGTCTTAAACGTGAAATGTGAGTTTAATTCGTGAAATTGAAGTAATAATTTTTGTAACGGTCAAGCATTAATTTAAGATTTTTTTTTAATTTCGGCGACTTGTCGTGAACCAGTATTAAAAGATTTCGTATCAAACCCTTATTATTATAAAGAATAAATTACGATTTTTATTAAATATTACATAACTCTTAATATGCAAAATAGTCCAAGAAAATGGGTAGGGTAAATGCGAATTTGAGATTAAAACTTGAATTTTTGATATAATTTACTTTGAGGAATCTAAAAACGAACTGTGCAAGTTTTTTTTAAATTCACCCCCGAGAAGGGGTGAAAAAAAAAAAATAAAGTCGTTTTTTTGAAATTTTGGCGAAACCGTAAGTGTTAGAAAAAAAAGTTTTAAATAAAATTTGTAGAGCGTAAAATTTTACACAAAAATGTTTCTATGACTTTTTTTCCTAAAATTTAAATTAACTGAGATAGGGTAGTTAGAAGGTAGGGGATGATAACTGCAACTTTAAAAAAGTTAAACCGATTATATATATTATAAATTATAATATATATAATCATATCAATATAATTATATATATAATTGGTTCAAGTTTTAATCTCAAATTCGCATTTACCCTACCCATTTTCTTGGACTAAAAGTAATTTTAAAAATTAGTCTTGCATAAAATTAAAGTTTGTGTGTAACGTTTAAAAACATCCTTTAAAACACAAAGACCTTTGTTACATTCTGAGTAATGGTAGCAATTTTTTTTTATAATTGAGGTAGGTACCTGTTATTTTTTTACTAACAAAATGCCACAAACGCCTTCGTAAAAGCGGATACCCGGGTTTTTGTTGTTCCTTATTAGTCTTATTACACACAATCACGTCATATTCAAACTCCGTGACGGATTCGAAGTAGAGATGGATGAACGGAGATTTCTGCCTCATTAGTTTAACTACTAGTGTTCTATATCATCTTGTTAGTACAATGCTGCTATTATTGTTTCTACAAAGTGAGATATTCTCATTGATGTTGTCTTTACGTACAGATGTATATTCATATATATGATTAACGACAAATATATAGAAAAGTCTTTAATTATTTAGGTTGTTCAAAACGGGGACAAAAATATGAACATGTGACAATATTAAGCACAAAACAACAAAAATAAAAAGTATTATCTATGTTATAATAAACTCAATAAAAAAAATTATCATCAAATTTTGCAAGTAAATACAAAGAGTAGCTAAAAATGCAGCATTATAAACGCTATAAATAAAATATACATAATTATATGTATACAAAGTATATACGATATAAAGGAAATTATGAGATTAAATCTCTTTACCTTCCAACTATAAGACTTCAACGGGAGTAGAGTAACCTATTCTTCTCGAACATACACATCTTATTGTTTTGTCATATTCTTTTGGTTTTCTCTCCTTAATGGCCCTTATTCAAATTAGAATAAAATATGTTCACATTTGACTTTAACGATAAGAATCCATCAGGTCTGGTGGGGTCACTGGTTGACATTTACCTAAACGCACCTCACCACGTCCCATCGCATAGTTGCGTGGACTATTAACATATAATTATATCTGATAGCTGAACATAATCAAAATTATGTATGTTGCATTGAAAATGTGCATTTTAATCGTACATGGACGCACTTTGTATCATTTTATATAACGCAGATAAAAAAGAAAATGTTAGAAACTAGATTTAAATTAACTTTTACAATATACTAGCCTGTGCTTTAATAGTGGCCGGCTTATACCAAGCCAGTTATTCAAACAAAATACTAAGCTATTGTTAGTAAGCTAGCAAGCTGGAACTTCTAGCTTCGTGTAAAGTAAACTAGGTACATTTCTAAGCAAATATGCTAGTTTACAAGACAGTATACCTTTTAATAGGATGTAGTTTTTTTGTTTTTGTACTATGTACTAGCTTTGTATAGCCGTTGAATTAGTTGAGGTTAGTAAGATGGAACTAAGCATTTAGTTTATTTTTAGAACTTACCCGTTTTACAAACTTTACAATATGATTTAATAAAAGTTGTAGGGCAGTACAGGGGGAGGGATATTACCAGATACTTTTGTTATTGTAATACCCCCCGAAACAAATAGATACGAATATAGTAGCGTTTTGTTAGTATAAAATCCCTGTCGATTCTGAAGTATTTTTTTTTCTACAACAATAATCAATAACCTAATTTTTTCTCCTTCAATAATCGTATTTTTTCATGATCACCTCAGTCACTACATCAATGCAAATGTTAACTTTAATAGTGTTATATATAAGCGTTGCATGTAGCAACGGGTAATACTAACATCTTTGTATGTCATAGTCATTATGAAATTATGGGGGATTGGGTCAAGTGGAAGTCACTATTATCAACGCCCCAATCGACAGTGATTTCAGTAAGCAAATAGACAAATAATATATTAAAACGCAGACTATCCCCGGCGATTTTGTCCACGTGGTTATGAAGATGAGTTCTAGAAAGTCTTATGGTAAAACGTAACCTAATTAATCTGTTTATAAAGATTTGTTTAAAAATACCTAATACATCTTTTTGAATTGTAAAAAACTCCCAAACAAAATTTTTGAAACCAAATCAATACTTACCTACAGAAAACGATACCGAATGTGGAATATATAAAATATGTACACATTTTTGCTTGAAATTTGGTTTTCATTATAGTGATATAGAAATTTTACCCGACTAACTACTAAATACAAAATGTATTCGAAAAATATCCTATCTATGGAACAGATTTTACGGTAACATATTAACACTATTTCACTATAATTTCTCTGATCTACTATTTAAAAATACTATTTGAAATTCTTTATGAATACGTAAGATACCTGAGATCCCTGTTTCTGGAGTAAATCCATAAACTTGATATTTGAATATAAAATAGAGGTAGGCTTGTGTAATAATTGAGTATTAACATTACAGAGAAGTGCTATTAAAGCCCATCAAAGCTAAGTATCTCTAATGATAATAATCAAAACAAACCTTTTATTCGCTTGCATTTGAAGGTCTGTTGTGAAGAGTATTGAATCGATTATTCTAATGTATAGCCATGACATTCACACATACGCATAAGCTAAATAATTGAAATAAACGAAAATATTGATAGATTCGATGATTTTAATCAAGAATATTCGAGAACATCACATATGTGTTGGAAATGGTAATAAAACATGGTTCATAATTTCTCTAAATATTGGATATTCTAGAAAATGTTACTAGCAGCAATATGCAAAGTTTAATCTACAACATAATTTTAACAAGAATAATCAAAATTAGGTATTTTTTATGAACGTTGAATTATCAGGTTCATCGAGAGAAAAATATTTTAGCTAATACGTTCAATGGAGTAATTTTGCAAATTTTGTTATTAATTAAATAAAAATAAAAGCAAAAATATATATTTTTTTATGTTACCCTCTAAACATGTCATGTCTGAATTGGCGTGGGAAAGAGGTGCTAGTTATGTGAATTTTAGTCTTTACACCAAACACATTGCATTGTTACGATTTTGTTATACATACGACATGCTCACGAACTGTTTCGTCAATACAGAAATTGGAACATCCACTGTCGTTATGTGTAAAAAGAGGACATTATTAAACATTATTTTATGTGAAATTATTTGAATAATACATATAATTCATAAACATTATTTTGATTATAATGTTATAAATTACATTAACATTGAGTTTTGTCGTATATTTATAAGAAACTTGTAACTCGGTAAATCACCATTTCAAGGTTTATTGATTCATATATCTGCTTGGAAATGATTAATTTCATTGAATTGAATTTATGATCAACACCATCCTTATCTATCTATTGTAAGAATGTACAGATATATGTTCAATTTCACGTTAAAATAGGTGATTGGATCTTATCACAAGAACTGTAATTTTAATTTATAAGAATTATAAAACGGAACAAGAGATATTCTTGAATACTTTGATGTGTGGATATAGATATAATATAAATATAATTCAGCGAAAAATAGCTAAATAAGCGTAAAGTTAACACATCACGTCATCGACTTTACTCGAGTCACGTTCGTAAGCGAGGTTGCTTGTGAAACATCCTCCGTATTCTGTAATTATACAGAAAATAAACCAAATATACCCATGGCACTCCATAAACTCGAATTTCAAATTATTTGTTTTACTATAAGTAGCCTATTAATCTACTGAATTCATTATCGTGTACCCGTTGTGTCATATTCAAATACTAATTATGAGTTACATGCTATATTTGCTTTTCATTAGAACGTGTTCAATGTTAAGGATAACAACACTATTTTATGTAATATCATTATTAAAAAATATGATTTACGTACTGTATCTTACTCGATTTTTTTTCTCTGCACTAATCGTGTTGAACTTGCAAGGGGAGGTTGCATTTGTAGGCCGTAGAAGGTTTCCTACATCATTACATGACAAATGAAATATCACAGAGTGATATCGTTTTTCCGAATACTTACTTTAAACTGCTATATAACAGTTAATACTTAAATACACTTTTAGGCTTGTCGTCTTTATACGGTCCTTGAATATAAATATACATATATTTATACAAGTTCCAGCTTCCGGCTTCGGTCGCCAGATATCCAGCGCCTTTCTATCATGGAGAAATAACTAATAATTATCTAATAATCCATACCTATTCTATGTATATATTTTTATTAAATTAAAACATCGAAGGTTATGAGGACGTGTCACTAATTATAAAGAGTGGAAGGTGTTAGAATAATATCCTAGCGGTAGCCTCCATCGACGCTGGTACCGCTCGACCTTTCGATGACCTCATCAAGTTACAATGAGCAGGAAACAGGATGCTTCCGTGCACCTGAGCCTTAGCTAATGACAGACATGCCACAATAATTCTTTATAACGCACAAGAAGTAATATTACCAGCAATCTGAAATATGTTTTAAATATTCATACTATTTATATTGTTGCCACTTAAAATGAATTTTGCTATTTATTTATGTATCACATCGATAATATCTTAACATATTTATTAAATTTTTCATTAATGTTAATAATACACCAGCCTAGATTTCCTTAGTTTTTGAATAACACATTCGCTTTAATAAAGCTGTTTGATGTTCTATGGAAATGATGTATTGTGAAGATAGATCGTAAATCATTCAAGTAGCATATTTAATACGCAATAATACAAAAGATCAAAGATTTTCACAGATTATTATGAAACGATAAAGTAACCGTATGGTTTGCAATAGGCGCTCTGTATGATATTTTCTAATGTATATTGGTGTGCTACTGTTAATTGGGTGTTTTACTTTTCGTCATTGGACATTTGTATAAAATATTGTTTTTAAATTTATTTAACAATAATTTATAATGAAGTTATAATGTTCATAGGATTTTAAAAATTAATGTCCAATGTTTAAAAGTACATTCAGGTTGAGGTTAACTATTGTAACTAACTTTAAATGCATTTTAACTGTTGATATTACCAATTTACATACGTTTATATTTTTGCAATGAGCGAAGTGTCAAACCGAAGAAAGTTCTGCTTACAAACGCGATTGTGTTACGTAAGAGAGTTTCTCCCATAACGACTTTGAGTTTTTCTACAGCGGTGCTGTCATAAAATGTCGATACTCAAAATCTATACTTACAGCAATTATGGGTAATTAGCATCGACACAGAACTTAGAAAAATAGCATTTAAATTTTTCGGGAAAGTGTGTAAAATGAGTATCTGTGTTGTTACTTTGTTTAAGATATTTATAATTTTTATTATAAGATTAATACACAAATGTTCAGTACGTTTTAATTTAAGTAGCAAATTATTTAATTGAGATTTATTATAAATATATACTTAAGATGGAAAATACAACCCACATGATAAATAATTGTACGTAAGTAGCACAACCATTTTGAAATTCAATACTAATTGGCGATAAGTGATCGGAGAGTTTTATAAGTGATCAGAGACTTATTTTTACTTCCGCGCCTGACCTTTGTTTAAAAGGGTATGTATGTCAATAACTTTCTGAGGTTATCTGTATTGGAGAATGTTATTATTATATTTATATTTCGCACCTGGGAATTTCAACCGGATATATTGTGCCGGTCGAGCTGATTATATTTTATCTACTTTAATAGTTTAAGGTCTTTGAAACGTGTGCTAGGTTAATTGAATTCGCTTTGTAAGACTCTAATTCAACTCTCTTATTGTTTCAATTTGTGCGCAGTGCGAGTCAACTGTTGTAGGTTATATTTTTCTAATCCTTGATAGTATGTCTTTAATGTTATAAATGTGTTACTGACTGGTCATATTCAAAATTTATATAATCGAGAGTTATTTTTAAAAAACTATTTACCTATTTAATAACATTTTCTAGGAAGTCATCATGATTGCCTTGATATTTATAATAATAATACGTTTTCCATTAGAATTATGAAGGTTAAGTTCGTACAAAGTTCATCAAAGAGGTATCAAATATCGTATACTAGCCATTCGTCCCGGCTCCGCCCGACTCGGGATGAAAAACAAAACAAAATATAGCTTATGTCACTCAGGAATCATGTAGCTTTTCTCTGGAGATTATTGTAATCGATAAAATTTGTCTAGTTATTACGGAGAATATTAATTTCAAACGAACTGACAGTGAAATCTTTCCTATTTATAACATTAGTGTGTTAGTTTAGTGTGTGTCATATAATGAATACATAGTCGTGTGTTTTATCACAGTACGCAACAAACAATTTACAATGCCCGTATCCATTCTGGTAATAATAAAATAACACCCGTATGGCTGCGCGATAACGCTTTCTTTGCCAAATTTCCACATTGCATAAGCGTTCAGTTGATGAGTATGGGAAATACGTGTATGGTATATTGTTCTTTCGTCACTGATTGCTAACTAATGTTACGTGTAATATTTCTACCGACTAATAGACATTTCATGCAATCTGTGTGATAAAACGTTTTGTGTCATCACAATAATTTATCCAAGTTTTAGAATCTAATGTTATATTTCTACTTATATATATTTTACCTAGGAAGGATCTTACTCTTTCTCTTTTATTTTATATTTATATTTCACCAAAAAGCGATTTTTCATTTTTTTCTACTTGTTATGAGTAGCACAGCACTATAATAACCTGATTCATTTATAGAGCAGTCTTATGAAATAAGAGGATGTAAAACGGTTTCAACGGAGTGCAGACTAGGAAATGGGTTATTAAGATAATCATACGCACAAGATTAATGAGTGATGATGAAATATACAGGTACTATTTTGAAGGTGAAATAGCTTAAAACGTGTATTGGAATCATTGAAGCGATTATCTACATTAAGCATGCAGCATGCTTGTTTGGTCCTGAACAGTAGTTAAAAGAAAGGAATATTTTAAAGACATGATATAATTTACATGAGCTTCTTTGCAATACGCATAATGCGTGTTATCTACATTTATGTATGTTTATGTCTTTGTAAGTATTATATATAAATTGTTTTATTAAAATTTGGTTTAACGTTTTTTTTTTATTTGTTTAACAACCCACATTTACTTAAATTTGTATAAAATCACAATATTATTATACAAATATTATACGTATTTCATATACACAGTTTTTGTTCTTAATATGAGTTTTTTTTGCTTGTGCATTGCATATTAAAGCGAATATCATCATTATTACACATTTTATTACAGTTCAAAGCAATAATTAAACATTTGTAAATTATCTGCTGAGGCATTCTAAATAGTTTCTTAATACATGATTACATTGATATAATGATTGATAGATTTATTGTTTTTTAACGTAGGAAGCAATTAGCTACATTATCTGTTACAAAATTGTCTTCAGCTAATTGATCAGTCATTGTTACGACCTCAAGTTAAATTTGCGGATCGTGATTATATTGCAGACGACTTATGATCGCGTGGCAGGAAGTAATTTCTCATAGTAATGCGCTTCCTACGAGTCAGCCATCTTTACAATGGGTGAGCATTGGGGTTACATGTTCAAGGTATTCTTAGGTCGAATCGTGTTGATTATAAACAAGTTTTCATGCAATCTGTCCATTTGATACTTTGAAGTCGTAGATTTATTGATTACTTAAGATTGTTTACATTTTGTTGAATGTCATTGTAAAAAAAATAATTTAAAATGTCATATAACTTTAAACTTGGAGGTCGCCTTTACAAAGGCTTACCTTTGTAAAGAAAGGTGTAGGTATATGATATAATATATATATAGATACTAATTCATAAATGTTTACTAATTTAAATTTTATTTGCATTATTGACTGCTCTATGTTCTATAAATACATAGTCAATATACATAACGAATCAGTATTTTTAAAATTACATTTAACAACTGTTTATTTAGATTTTTTTTATGTAATGAAAATAATTAAAAACTATTGGGTTTGTCGTAGGTGAAACATTGCATATAAGGATCATCTTAATTAATTAATTAATTTTTATGAAATCAAATACGTGTTATAGAAGTATCTGCAGATATGCTACTTGTGTTACGGAAATATATAGACTATACGTATGACGTGTCAACTCGCTTACCTTCTAAGGGCATATAATAAAATCGATAAATCTACATTCAATTAAAGCTCCTATTTTAACTATTTGACATGTTATGTAAGAAAAATATCTGGCACCAATAATGAATGCTTATTTTGTTTATATTATCATACACCTTGATGTTGGAGTAAAATCAGCATTAACATTTACGGTCATGACCATTCTGAGTGACTACGCGAAAATAAAACAAAGGTGCGTCAATAATGACGGCCTTGCCTCGTCTGCGATTGGCCAATTTTATGCTTACGTTGCTAGAAAGCTAGCTTTCTTTAATTGCTATTGGTTTCCACAATTTAAATACAATTCTATGATTAACTATATTAGTGCAAAGCGTTATTGACAATGGCAATGACTAATATTGTATGCTTTTAATCATTACCTAAGAAATCGTGGAAGCAAATTATTTTGCAAATTTGCAAGTCGTGAACAAGGTGTACAAACTGTAATTTGGTGTGTAAGAAAAGTAATACAAAGCTTCATCTCAAATAAGATTCATATTTCGTAGTATTTTTTATTTCGCAACTTTCGTTTGTAATTTGTCATACAACGAATAATTTTAAGCGACGTTTGCCTTCTGACGCTTTCACTACGTCGCGCTATACTTAACTTTACGTCATCGTTGTTATAGCAATTATATCATCAAGAAATTAACATCTGAGTAAGTGGCACATTAGCGCACTGGGTTTGTATAATATGTCATTTTCATTGTTTGGCCTGTGTTTACTAAACAGTTTTATGAAAAGGTTGAATAGACGGAAAAAATCTATCAGTACTATAGCAATATATTAACAACTAAATATAACACGGACTTTTTTCTAATTGTGTTCCTACTAATGTCTCAGAATTTGTAATTGTATCACTTTCTTAGCACTGGTTGCTGGAAGAAATTCTATTGAGCAATAAAGCCACCCTTTGTATCTTATGTCCTGTTTAAAATATAGGTAATAAGTAACGGGAAATTATAAGAATTAAGTTATGATATGGTTTCCCTTCTCATACTTATCAATTATCATGCTTTTATACATAAATGTTATGTGTAATAGAAATTCATATTGTAATAACCGTATAAAATTAAATTTCACGTTATGTATGGGATCGCCTTATGTCTTTTGTATTATTTTGTGGGTCGTGTTACCCAATCATATCCTCAGGTTACGGTACAAAGTGCGAAATGTTTCATAATACATATGAAGAATGTACAATGTACACACGAAAAATGTATTTATCATAAAAAATTTCTATAAGTTAAATCCAACTTATTTAATGTGCATTACTTATGTCACATTATTCATACATTTATCTGATGGTTTTTACACAAGTTTTAATACTCAGCCATACATATAATATGTGAAAAGGAGGTTATCTAGTTACATGCGTTATGACATGTTTATAACTGAACATATTGTGCATCATTTGCGTTTTGGATATGGATTCAAAGTATGAATTGCTCTTCTAAATCGTAAGATGTTTGGTAGAGCCGCTCCTAAAAAAACCTCATACACATGTATAAAGGAAATTACCGAACATTGTCAAATACTGAAGAGGCACAATACATACCCAGTATCTGACGAAATTCTCTTGTATTTTTCTCTTTTCATTTCAACGTTCCCAGAAGCGATTCGCCTTAGGTCATTTTACATCATACTGGCATTGGTTAAAATCATAGAGTACACAGTCACCATATTATCACTTGGTTAACACACGAGTTATATCACTCACACATGACTGTTCAATCTGAAAAAGAAAAAAATTACAGTTTATTCCTTTTTGCATAATTTTAGTATGTAAAATGTATAACGTGGTAACGATTTTTAAGACTAAGTATTTTTATACTAGCAATTAATCGGTGAGTATATATTGCTAACGATGAAAAATATCACTAAGGTTGAGTAAGGTTGGAAATTGTGTATTTAGAGATCCGTTTCGATAATTATGTATTCTCTATGCCTGGTTGTTTATACAATAATGAATACCAATAATTTGTAATGATCAATTATTAACTCAGATGTTAATTATATTAATTAAGAAATTAATTGTTTCTCCGTGACCACCCTCGTTGTTCAATGATCGAAGCGTCGGGATGAATAAAATAAGGAAGACGTCACGTTTTAAGTCAGTTGAAAAGACTAATTTATTTACGTATAATATTTTTACGAGTAGGTATACTCGTAAAAATAGAATTAGAGGACAGAAAATTATAGAGTTAACGAAAATAACTCTTACCTATCAACTATTTTGTTGAGGAGTTAATGAAAAAATTTAAGTAATAAAAAATGTAAAATTTTTCTTTTTAATAATAATATATCGTAACCATAAAACTTTTTATTACCTATATCTTGGGTCTTATAATTTACTACTATCCACTGCTTTAAGAGTTAAGGATCTTTACGACTTCTAAACTAGATAGTAAAGTCTTTTAAAACCTTCAAGTGATTCAGTTAAAAGAGGCCGTTTTAGCAGCGGGTAGCCTTTGTTAGGACTGGCTAGACTCGCTTTGTCCTGGTACAATATTGACTCTGTCGCAATTTTGTCTTTTTCGCAATCTAAACCTTTAGACTAACAACCAGGTGTTCGTGAGTGTCGTTTAAGAATTAATAGGTATTAGGTTATTTCACAATATAAAACATGCGTTTATGATTTAGCGGCATAAGCTCCTTGTAGGTAACTTAAGAGAATTCTGTAAATCCATATACCTACAATTTTTCCTAGAAGCTAATTCGTAGTTGAAATGGCAAAATGTCAATTTAACCACTCACACACACAACATGTTGAACAACGCTTGCTAGTAAAAATATCATGCTTGATAATTACTTTCTTATAAGCTGAAGTTGCACTTTTTGAAATAGAAAGTTCGAGTGATTGCTGTCTATCATGTAACAAAGAAACGAAAAACACATTATTCTCGAAATAATTGTGAGCCGTGTAATTAAAGATACATATTTACTTAGACTTTTAAGGAAATAATTGAATACTTAATGAATTTGGCGCCAGGTATTCAATTGCAAAAGACGACCTTCATCTTTACGCTTGGCTCAGGACCGCGAATACCATTTGCGCACAATCACCTGCTTCCAAAGTAACTTAGTATAATTACCCATTACATTAATGACTCTCTAATATCAGTTCGATATATTCTTTGTCACGACTCGATCATAGTTCTATTATGAAGATGATTGATCAAATGTACGTAACATGTTACGATAACTTTACAAATATGATAATGATGTGGGATGTCCACCTTTTTCATTTGCAATCTTATATACCCATATAACTAGTTGAGAAAGTTAGCAATAGTGATTTATGACATGCAAGATTTTGTAAGAAGGGATCCAATCTTGACAATTTTTTGTATAACGACGTTTTATTAGTATTTTTATTTACACAAAAGGATAACTCGTGATGAATTAGATAGAAGAGTACATGTAAATACGTAGGTATCCTTAATAAGAAACCGACTTGATTTTTTTAATATACTTTAATTACTTACTTGTCATAAACATGTTTTTGATATATGATTGATTTTATATACTTATCTGAATTTCAAGTGGAAGAAAAAATGCATGCATTTCCCAATTGAAAAAATGTGTGAATAAGTTTTCGTAAAAGTTAAATATAATGTACGAGGAAAACGAAAAAGTAAACGAGGCGACATCTCGGCCATGCTAGCTGAGTATTTGCGCAAGAGCGGTCAAACATCGATCAACCGGCCTTGCCCGAAATACTTATGTGCCTTCTTCGTTAATTTCATCTGAATTATAAAATGAGATATCCGTAAGGGAAGAGAAATGTGATTTTATTTGTATAAATAAGTATAAATAACGGAGTGTAAGGGTCCGATTCACATACTTTGACTGCGCAACAAGGTGCCTCTAGGGGTTAAGAAGTGTTTCATATAGCGTGTAGCGCATATATTTTATTGTTAAGCAATATTCATGAGAAGATGTTATACCTAGGTAATTAGATAAAAGGTGAGGCAAATATTTATATTATTTAAATACAATTATACATGTAAAGGCATAATTTTTATAGTGAAAAAGTATTTTAACGGATTGAAAGATTTAGTATTTGTATAAAAGGAAATTTAAATCCGGTTAAATTTAAGATTAACTAATCTTCCATTACAGTATTTTCTTAGCAACTGTAAGAGTTCTATACTATATTTTTTTAGGTAACTTGGAACAAAATTGTCCTAAGTCACCATTATAGTATTTATCAGCCACCTTATCTAAAAAGGGTCGTTGCTGGTGATAGTTGGTTGCACAAAGACAATAATGTTTACGTCACAATACACAGATTCTATTAGCTGCGGTCGAGGTAACTATGTATTGTTTAAACGTGTGAAATTGTATCACGCTGTGTATGCAACTTAAAATCATGTTATAGTACTATAAACAACATGGAAAAATGAAAAGTAGAACATAATAAATGTGCGACTAGTATTTACTGCTCCCTGTGAAGTCTTTGCATTCTGTCTAAGTTTTTACGTTTTTTTTATCTTGTTTTGTTTATATGAAGCTGCAAATATACAATCTCTCTTTAATTATGTTACGTATTATTTTAATTTTTCTTTATACGTGACAAGGCGGTTTGAATTACGTTTTTGAATGTTTATCTAAGAGTTTTTCAGAAAATTGTGTTTCAAAATTTTTTTGCAATGCTGCACATTTGCATGTTTGCAATAATATAATAACCATAATAATGAGGAATTCTTTATTAATCATTTTCTTCATCATTTCTCAAAGTTCCGAGCTACGGCCACCAGTAAATATTGATCAAAATTGTGACATGGTTATTCTACAAATTATACATTTTTAAATGACGTTATAGTGTAGTATTTAAAAAATTTTAACAAAGTCAAGATACCTAAACTTTATACGTGTAAATGTTAACGTTTTGTTTATTTTATACTTATTATATTCCTTTTCTCTGTTTTCTAGTAAGGTTCTATAAAACATCCTGTTGAAAGTTTAAAAGATGAACGATAAGTATTGTCAGCATACATTTTATTCAAATGTCAAGATCGTAAGCGCAGCGTCGCATTATAAGTTTTGCAATGCTGGCGACAGTGAAGTTAGCGGCGTGTCGACTGTCGACCGAAACAATGGCTATTGATTATTTACGAAAGCAATTGTAATCGCAGCATGATAAAATTTTAAACGAAAGAGATTAGGTAATCCGAAACAAACTATTGCTTTGCTGAAGAAATCGAATATTTATATGCGCCATAACCATCTTTAAGTATTGATTATTAATTTATGGCAAAGTTATCAAACGGTTAGGTCGAGTAGTTAAAAGATCTAACTGATAGTTGGCTTGCTAATTTTCTTTTATTATGTTAAGGCGGGTAGAAATAAAAGATATATACATACGCGCCTCTGATTCCCCCGTACACCAAACGAAGCACAGTAACAGTTGCATACTACTATTTTACGCTGATTGATATGGTTTCTAGGAAGATATCAAATTATACACCGCTACTATGAATGAAGTACGTTGACATTATACGTAACATAATTACTTTTTAGTTGAAATGGATGTAGAATGTCGATGCCTAGAGAACGATGATTTCTAAAGATGTACATTTACTTATATTACAAACGTAATGTCATAAATTGTAATGCCATATGTGGAACCATAAAAGCTCTATAGCACAGATATTATTGTCATATTTATTATTGAATACGTTTTTTTAAATAGACGATTAATTATAGGTCTTAATGTCGTAATTATTATTAACTATTTAAAGTTATTCCATTATTTAACGGTACATTTAAATCACTAAACATTTAGTCATAAAATCCATCAGTATTGAAGGTTAAACAAATCGATTTATTGAAATTGACATTATTCCGAATTCCATACAAAAGAAAAACAGTCACGCATTCTTGGCTATTCTCATTTTCCCATATTATTATATCTATTTAAACAAGTTCTATCTATTTTTTATGATACTTGAATAAATATAGCATACAGCTAATAAAAAGACCTTTTAAAAGAAAACGACAATCAAGTAAATAACGTGGGATGGGACGGATATAAAAGATATAAATACGTATTTTTGTTCAAATTAACCCTGATGTGTGTTATATAATAAATAGTTCTTTTACTAGTCAATTGTGAGCGATGTCAGTTTATTATGATATTGTAAATTGATGAATTGGAAGATAAAACGTAAAGTGTACTAGCGTCAAATCTTAATGGAGCTGTAAATCAATTGTCAAGTTCAAACTCAGAGTGTGAATTGTATACTTATAGTCATAGTAGTAATAACAGGCATCCGTGCTGGAAATATAATAATTCAAATGAGAAGTTCGGTAAATTGTTTAATTGGGGGCAAGGATTTCGGCTCGTGAATGCAAAACGGTGCGCAACCTTAAGGGGGATTATTCACCTGTGGTTGTCCACGGATAAAACTCCTTACTGTTCCGTTCTGTGACGATGTCATTACATAGTGTCAATATGTGCACGCACTGTGTGTAAGCACCACATTATCACTAGGAAACAAGCAACGATTGCGTAATGTTTGAGGTCGCCGGTAGAGAGCGCCGTCGCCGCGCGATCAATGAAAACTAAAGTCGCGCTAACCTGAGCCCGCGCACCTCTGAACCTGCGTGCAACGAAAGCGCGGGGGAAAGAGACGAACATTCATTTCTTTCTTTCACTCGTGTAGCGAAACGGCTTTCTTAACGTCAGCAAACTTATGAGGTTTTCATAAACTTTAAATACTTTTAACTTAATAAACTATTATATTTGTTTGTTTAAAAACATCTTCAATTGCCATTATTATTTACTTTCACAACAACATACAATAACTATTTTAAAAATGTGTTACGTGATTAAAATAATAAGCAACATCTGACCATACATTATACACTTATGTACTGGTACTGTGTAAAGCACAGTAGTTGTAGAGGTAAAGTGTATATATTTAAAAAATAATTTCCATCATTTATTTTTCAAAAAGAGTGAAAGTAAAGGTTTTATTAGATAAAATGAATATTTAACGTTATGCTAAATTTATGTAACGTTCAGTCGAACTCATAATGTAGATAAAAACGTAATGAGTGATAATGAATGCTGTTTTGTTAACTTACTTCCCTGTCAGTGCTACGAGCGCTTGAGGAAATCCGCGCAAGCACCCGCGCGCAACGACTATACTGCAAATTTTCTAGGATTTTCTTTTTAAAAGCTGCATAAGCGACATTTACTGTTATGAAAGTTTCCGTTACTGATTCTGGCTGGTTCTAGCTAAAATTTAATAATAACCTAGAAACCATAAAATAAAAGTTATAAAAGAATAAATTGTCTTTAAAAAAATAAAGTTGTGCGTTGAATAAGCATAACTTGTATGCAATTAGCGGTGACAATCACATTTTCGCATCTTTTATCTCGATGAAGGATGGCTATAATATTTGCGGGTACGAGAAGTGGGTTTTAACAACATTACGGTAGTTACCTAAAGATTATATCTTGAAAGCCGGTATATTTGTGCTAACTTTTACGTTTTGCAGACAGTTATTCCTTAACTTAAATTTAAGTGTTTAAAAGCACCATGAAAACCATTTAAACCAAAAAAAATTGTTTGTGAGACAAGCAGATGCTAGTAATCAATACATTGAATATGGAATATTCTACCTGAGTAAAATTGTTCTATTTTCACGCATATATAATGTTTTTTTTTTACTTTCTATTATACATTTAATATATAAATGCCTTCCTTTTGAATCAGTCTATGTATAAAATGTATTAAACCGCTTCAAATTCATATGCTCAAGGAAATACATTGGGAAGCGACTATATCTACCAGTACCAGAATAACACATGACCTAGGAAATACTTGCTTTTGTCTCCGGATTCTGTTGCGGTTTAAACCACAGTAGAAGGCACATAATTTTATAAATTTCTTTGATTATACATATATCCTTTGAACTGTACAGATAAAACAGATATTTAATTCATTGATTGATCCGCTTTAAGCTATTCAGTTTATCTACCTTGAAGGCTTACGGTAGAGTCACTTGCTTCACACACTTCAAGAAAAATTTACTATTTTGTACAGTAAAATTTAAAAAGTAAATTTTCTCGTCAATGTTTAAATTATTCCTTATACCAATTTGGTCTATGATGCGAGTTGTACTCATGTAACTTTGCAGCTCATTTCTCTCTCTATGTCATTGTTTGTGGGTTAATTAAAGAAAGCCTTAAAAATAAACATACATAATGGCTTTTAAGAAAAAACATTAAATACAATATTATTTCTTTGTATGTTGTGAAAACTGTTTTTGTTAATATTAATTTTTCGCTCACTTAATATAACAAAATAACCTTCGGGTTGTTTTGACTGGTACGAAATATGAGCAGATTATATAACTTGTGGTAAACAGAGCGTGTAATTTAAAGACAAGATTATGACCATGGACCATTAATTTGTATGTTCACAATAAGGTACATGAGTCATAATATGTACATAAAACACGTTAAATGAAATATAGGCCACTCTATAACAATGTTTATCACATGACAACGGATAAAGCTTCACTTGTCGTACGTACCTTAAAATAGAGTTGGTGATATTTTATAGTTCAGCACATGATAAGTTTAAATCAGGTGTCTAATATAAGACGTAATAAATTTATAATGAATGTCGTCTATCATATAGCCCGGACATTACAATATTCTCCAGGCTCCTATTTTATTTGGCTAGAAAGAAGCATATTCTAAATTTTCACTTGATAAATAGGCTTTTTTAAATATCTGTAAAAATTTGAAGACATATCTCCAAAAGTCTTCATTTGACTATTATTATTAATTTAAAAAAGCAGTGGTGGCTCAGTGGTG
>NC_052113.1:5791864-5846729 GCF_012273895.1 Zerene cesonia | reverse complement strand
CAGGAAATAAATTAATTTTTCAATTTATCTGCGCATGTGGATAACATCACCACTGCTTAAACGGTGAAGGAAAAAATCGTGAAGAAACCGGCATGTCCAAGAATTAAAAGTTCGACGACATGTGACATCTGCCAACCCATAATTGGCCAGCGTGGTGGATTATGGCCTGAACCCTCATAGGAGGCCTGTGTCCCAGCAGTGGGAACATATATTGGCTGATGATGATTTATTTAAACAAAGTATGTTTAAACACTATATTTATAAGCTTTATCATAAAAAAAATTCTAGTTTATATTATATTATATGATACATAAGTTTTAAAAACGAGGTATTATGAGATTAGTGCGATATTATGTCACAATAATGAGAGCATCGACCCGTCACGCGCGCTCGTCTCCGACTTCCACTCTCCATTCTTTAAGCAAGAATTTATGACTTTTAGAGTATTGATGAATTTATTGAAAATATACATCAGAGTATTTGATAAGTACAGATACGTCTATTAAATATTAATGTTTTAGGCAAAACAAAATCCTTGAGCTCAAATGAAACCTGTGTTAATTCACCTTTCAATAGTTTACAATTTAGTTTAAGATAATGTTTAGAATGGAAGCTGTAATCTTTGTTATTAATTACGTCCTTGCCTATTTATATATAATTTAATTTATTTGTGCTACAAAATTTAAGTTTCTATTATAGTTATGAACCATAACTCGTAACTTAATGCGTAGAACAAACTCAGTATTATTTTGAAGTAATTTTAAAGGAAATTGTAGAAGCACGTGAAAACTGTATCCGTTGTAAAATGTGTAAATATAATAATGAAAATGGTACGATTTGGTCTTTTTCATCAAACAGTTTTTTTATTATAAATTTATATTTTCTCCTTCCACTATTTAGTTATGAATACAATAACTATAACTTTTTTCACTATTTAGTTATGAATACAATAACTATAACTTTTTTTACTATTTAGTTATGAATACATAATAACTATTACTAAAAGCGCACAAATAGTTCTCGATGATTTTATTTTCTAAATGAATACGTATCAATCTTAATAAAGTGACCAACATTTTTGTAATTTCCTGTCAGTAGAAAAATAGTATTGCCATTAGGTACATCGGCGATTCAAACAGGAATTTTTTGAAGTAAATCTTGGACAAATTGAATAAGCTAGGGATCATTCAAAAACAATCTCATTTAAGTAAAACGCAGATGCCTATCAATATTAGAAGGTCGTAACGTAACTGAGTACGTACAATTTACGATGTTTCGTAACCGCGTACTGAATTCGAGTGGCGATTCGAGATGCAACAAAGGATAATGGATTTAGCATTTCAAATTATATTCGGCTTTAATTAAATATTCGAAGGGACTCATGATCCTGCTGTTTGAGTCACGTTGCACGACTCGTGTTCACGATCTAAAATCGTCACTTCGCGTAAGATACATAAGTTGTGTAGCAACATGTTATTTACTAATGCGAATATTCTTATCCGCGTATTTTTACTTTGTATGTGTGATCAATATGTATATAGAGACTGTTTCGTTGCTATAGTGATTAGCATGTTTTACTACAGAACGAGAAGTACGCAGACTCAGGTCGAGTAAGTAATATTTAAGAAATTTTTACATAAAAGTACATTACCTGGAGTGAAAAAAAAGGGATTTCCTGCAATTACGAAAATTTGGTTTAATTTTTATCCGTTTAAGATACCTGCGATATTCGTCTTACGTGAATATTAATTCTATACTGGACTTTATATGTTATATAAGTTACTTTACTCACTTAAATTCTATGTAGGTATTTATGGCAAGAAGTATCATTTGTGATGTAATTATAAATGAACAGTAGAACAATGTGTCACGATTTTGCAAGGCTGGTTGGCTGCGCTTTAACTGCCGGTCTTAAATTGCCATTAATAATACAAGCGTGAATGAAGGTTTGGGAATTGCTATTATGTTCTGTTCTATAGTAGCTTTTGAATATTATAATTGTACATGATTACAAATGATCATAAGCTAGAGATAAACATAATTAATACATTGTTTTAAAAAATACTACTTCGTGAAGAGGTGAAAGGTTTATAAGGTTGTATAATAATAAAATTATTTGAAATAAAACCACACTTTGGAAACAAAAAATGTATTTCATACCATTTATTATTTACTAATAAAATACAAAATTCTATACCTATGTTCTATCCAATATTATCTACATTATTTACATAGCATCTTCATAATTTTGTATATTTTATAAATAAAAGGCTGCAACCTGATTGAGTATTTTGATTAGAACACGTTTTAATTAAATTTGTACATGCAAATGCAAGGTCATTGTACTAGCTCGCAGATTTATAGCAAAAATGTAAGTTTACACTAGCAATAAATAATAAATAAAGTTTTAATACGATTCATTAAATTTACATGCATTAATATGGTCTAGTTTCCTGATAGTATATCTCGTTTTAACTTAATGTTCATAATATCCTGCTGAGTATGAAATTTCAATGCATGAATACAAATATATGAGAAGTTATAGGTATATAAAGTTGGCAGTGTTACATAGTGACGTAGGAAATACAACATAAGAAGTAAATGGCGAATCTAACTAATTTTAAGTGCGTATCTATACAATAGCATTTAAAGGTATTATTACAAATAATGTATGTAAAAACAGCATATTTTGATGGCTAATAGATGTTGAAAAAATATTTGTAACATAAAATAAAAATCAAACAACAGCTGTGATGTTAATTAAAAACACAAAGTTTATTATATAATCATTTTAATTATGCAAGCTAGACCCGCCAAGATAAATTTTTCAGCCAAAGTTCTCAAAGTGGTGTATGAAGTAAGGCAGCCGGCGCGTGCGGTTGACCTGCTCGCACGCCGACATTATCGACTTGGTGAGAGGACGCGGCCCGCAAGAGAACACGCCGATCTTTGATACCTTGTTCAATTGTATGGGATTGTTTAATATTTGTTACAAATAAAACTGAAATAATAATGGTAATATATGTAATAAGAGGTTAGTTCAATCATGGAACAGTGTATTTTATTATATATCTGAAAGGTGCCGAAATGTGACATTTGGAAAGTATGTAGCAACCAACACGGAGGGGGTTATCGTATTTACAACTCTTTAACTTACAAAAAATCTTAATAAAAGGTAGAGATTTCCAACGTAAAGAGAGTTCAATGTCTGTCTCTGGATGAAGTAAGAGAGCACTGTTTTCCAAACTTTTATGATTCTTTCACTGTCGTCTCTGAGAACGCTTGTTGGTTATCAAAACAAATTTTTATACCTACATTTCTTTTGACTTCTGGATCTTCTGAATTAAATTCAAATAAAATACGTATTCAATGGAAACGGGAACTAAAAACTTGCTTCTAAATATATCCATATAAAGAAACAATAACTACTTACATAGCTGTGTTTCTTCTGCACGAACTTGAGGAAGGAGGACATGTCGGGTCGGCCGAAGTGGTTCACGGCCTTCAGCCCCGTGAACATGGACGTGCGAGAGAGACGCTGGAAGTGGTTCTCGCAGATGTACTGCAATTGTTATAAACAAATTATAAGATATAAAAAATACATTTATATCAAGAGTAGGTATATTTGGTATTTGAAATGAAGGACTTTTGTAAAGGAAAGAATTTTATATATAAATTAAAAATGTAGTAGCCAGGTAATATTGTCTGATTCTGAAAATAAAGTGCTTAAGTTTATTACTTTCAGTTATAACACAGTTGGATGACGCACACAAAAAGGGATATTATGGCTGGTTCTGCAAATGATTTTCCAGATGAAACGAAATGCACCTGGAATTAATAAAAAAAACAAATCCATCGAAATTTGCTAAAGTGAGAGATTTCCAAATACAGTAACTCCAAATCATATGGTATGGATTATCTTTTTCCTAACTTTATATCTTTCAAATCTCACAAAACCATGCCCATGTTAATATATGGATTTTCCTTAATCAAAATTATAATCCGTAATAAACAAATAAACAACGGCATTCACCAGCATAGTGGTCCGCAGGTCGAACTTGTGGAAGAACTGCGTTATGAAGATGTGTATCTCGAGCACGCTGGTGACGTCCTTGCGCTCCACGTCGCGCAGCACGTCGATGAACCACTCGAAGTGCTTGTGCGACGGACAGATCCACAGGAAGTACACCTGCCGGAGTACGGTTTTTAGACGAAAGCAAGGCAGAGAAAGTTTTTTTACTGGGATCGGTTTTTAGACGAAAGTGTAATGGTCTATTTTATGATTATGGTGTTAATGTGTGTTTGAGGGAGGTCCTCCGGTGGAAAAACGAGGCTCAATTATGTAGTCAGAAGTTTTATGTGGATAATTATAGACGGTTTTTAACGAAAACGTGCCATTGTGTTTTTACAGCATATAATGCATACAATATTTTTATTTTATAGAAGATGTACCAAATCCCAATCCCAAAATATTATTATTTAAAGTTTTTGATATATTTTTGGGCTAAATGTTACGGATGGTATACACTGAAAAGTTGTTTGAAGGTAGCATTGTTTAAGAACCATGGATTAGATAAATTGTTTTTGTCACTGCTTCAGTGCGAAATATGAGACTTAATAGTTTATATTCAAAGTTTCTTTTCAAAAAAGAAAAAAAAATTAAGTACATTTAGACAGTTTCAGATTTAGAAATGTAGTCCATTCCAATAAGGTGATTAATAACATAATATAATTACATAGATATTAAACTAAACTCACTTTCTTACACGCCACACCAGAGTACCTATTGGTAGACGTCCCGAACACCAGGTCGTTGAGTATGGAAGCGTATGGAGTGACTCCGATGCCGCCGCCCACCATCACCGCTACTTCGAATTTATACCAGTCCTGGTTCCCGCCGCCGAATGGACCTTGTATCCTGTATACAGACACCTCTATACATCAAAATGAATCCCGGTTTCCCTTGGTCACTGCGTCACGCGTATGGCTGCACCGATTTCGATAGTTATTAAAATGTTGTTTTTTGTTATAGATCGTAGAAGGATTTTATGAAACGTGAGATGTTTTCGGCGAAATATACGGACTAATCGATAAACAAAAAAGTATTTTTATTTCTATCAAATATGCGTAAACGTATAATTACATGTTCTTATATCCGAATAATTACTGTAAAAATACTTATAATAAACGACAATATGTCGCGTTTCGGAAATTATTCTAAATGTTTTGGTTATTGGTATCTTTCAAAACACTTGATCAAAAATAAATTTGCAATATTTCGTTTCATTGCCAATGGAAATTATTTTTATTTACAAATATCAACAATCAAATAATATAAAATAACTCTTTCAAAAGTTCCTCTAATGTTGCAAACGGTCAACAGTTTTCACAGTTATTCAGTATTAAGAAATAAATATTTAGAAACCGAATTACATAAAGTAGCCATCGCCAAGTTGTCACGAAATCTTACAAATATTTACATGACATAATTTTCAACAAGTTAAATAATATTTTGATATGTGTGAGGTACGATAATTATTCATAATTTATTATTGCAAATATATTTCGTAAGACGGTGAAGGTGAGAACTAATGGGGTGTATAATGGTATTGGTCAAGTGACCGCCCTGTGTCCTTGACCACTGAAGAATGAATTTCCTAACTAAATGTTTATTAGTTTGAACTCACTAAATGAACTGTTTTAAATCTAACCAATGTTCCATTTTATTCGTTCTAAGCAGACATTTAAGGAACTTAAACCTTTGTTAAAACTTGAAATTGTTTTGATCTTATTGGATATTAAAATACTTGTTTTGAATCTGAATAAAAATATATAAATTTAAATCTGATCTAATCTAATCATCTTTTCGGATGAAAAATATCTATGTTACTCACATACATGGTTGTTATTCATAAACATCAGAATTGGTTCTTTGCGTAACGGTTATTTAAAAAAAAGTTTTAAACTAACCTAATTTTTGGTTGATTTTCCGGATTATAATTGCAAGGATCGAAGTAGTTTCTCAGTTTCCAAGTCCACGGTCCCTGGGCTTTGATGTGACACGAGAGGAAATTCTCGTGCGGAGCTGATGTCAATGTGAAGGAGTGATATTCCTCTTTTTTGAACGCCGTACACGATAGACGAACCCATTGGCCTAAAATATTAGAATAAAATATAAAAAGGACATACTTTTTCAATTCGTAAGTCAGTTATTTCAAACTTAAGAACAGTAATATTTAATTCTTTGGACCCTCAACTGGTTTTGTATTTCTTAGTGAATAGCATTATTATTGATGTTGCTTAATTCTATATGATGAATCTTTTAATCTTTCTTAAATCTTGAAGAAAATGCATGAAATATTATTCTCACCTGATAAATACTTTAGATTTGGTGGTCGGTAGAACTTAATTTTAATAACGTCCGATGGAAGCATTTCTGTTTCTAATACATCTAATGCCAAATATTCTGTACGCAATGACACCACCTGTAGATATACAATGAGTTATACACTATAAATATTGAGATTGTAATGAAGTATACAATAAATAAATTAAATTGTTTAGTCCTTACACATTGTTATTTAGTTTTAAGCAAACAAGTAGCACTATTAGAAATTATCATAAAAATAAGATAGCTTGACAGAAATCGTCGATTTTAACAGAAATCCGAAAAACGAAAGAATGAGGAATGAGGAACATCATATTAAAAAATATCAACATGGTAAACGTTAACACCCGTAAGATCATTAGCACAACAAGTTTGTAAGTTTCTTTATCGAGTCGTATAGAAATACAGTCATTAAAAAAGATAAAGCACTAAGCCCAACAACACCAACCTTGTCCAATATATAAATAACGGCGGGTCCCAAGAAGAAGATCCAGAAACGGGGCGGGCCGGTGAGGCGCGCGAGGCCGTGCACGAGGCACAGCGCGTACAGCGCCGCGTGCAGCGAGTGCGCGCGCCAGAACCACGGGTAGGCGCGCGCGCGGACCGTCGGGTGCGCGAACACGAATATCGCGCACATCAGCGTGAACAGCGCCACGCCCGTCACGCCTGCGGACAGGCGCTCTACATTGCTCGAGGTACGCGGATACTTCATATTTCCGTGGGTGACTTTACGTTACACTGCGTGCTGAATATCGCGGCAGATATTCGGTGTTTCACAACACACGATTTAATATAAAAGCCTTTATGTTGTCAGAATTGGACAACATTTAAATGGGAGATATCAGCTTTCAAATAAAAAAAGAAATAATAGAATTCGGTTTACCCAGTAAGCTATAAGTCAAAATAAAATAATATCACCTACAATAATATTATATGCTTTGAAACCACTTTCAAAACTGAAAATTCACATCTTATCCTGGGTCAACCAAGCAGACATGTAAGGAGTGACTAGTATATTAAAACCAACGTACTTGTCACAAAAAGAGCTATGTTCAATAAAAAGTAACCTTACCAGTAACAGTCTGGAACACCCAATAAGTAATGCCAGGTCGGAAATCCGAAGTGAAATGCACCTCCTTAGTGAGACAGCGCAAGTTTTCGACCGGCTGAGTAGACACGTGGTAGAAGTTGACCAAGTGGCCAGCGGTGTGGAGGAGCGAGAAGAAGAGAGCGGTGCACGCCACGATCTTGTGGAACTGGATGCTGGAGTCCAGCGGGATGTACTGTTGGATACTGAATTCCTAGAATACAATGGAACAAAGTTGAAATTGAGCCTAATTCCTTGTGTACGGTACGATAAAAAGTTGTAATTTAACATAAGAAACGGTCGAATGGGGTCCATTTATTCATTGGTATTTGAAAAAACTTTTAATAATCTGAAAATTAAACTTGACAAGGAGTATATAAAAAACAACATACATAACATTTCGAATTTAGGAGCAGCATTAAATTAATTATATAATATTCTTGCCCGTTTTTAATAATAGGTATCTTTTTTACCCATTCAACAAATTCAACGAGGAAATAAAAAAATTGTATTATTAAAATGTCACTTTAAACATACAAAATAATCTTGCTTCTTACCTTCAATTTGGTCAATAAGTTCCTGGACATAGTCAACAACAACAAACTATAACAGAAAGACAAAGACGCCGCTGAGCCTCTTGTGATCGCGATACCGACTCCCATGATGTGTCTCAAGTCCAAATGTTCCGACATGAAAGAATAATGCGCGAATCTTTCAACGAATAGACCGATAGTAACGACGTAGAATATGAACAGATAGAATATGTTTTGTCTGTTTTCCTCTAGGAATGTCGTTAAATAATCCCATTTTAGAAGGAGCCAGTGCCTGAAAGTCAAAATTTAGATTAGCCGTCAATTCATCAACGAAGAAAAAACTTATGAAATTTTACGTAATACAATTTAAAATAGTAAGATTGGCCTTTATCCAGTACAATAAATTTTTAAATTTACAAAGTAACTAGGATAATTTAAAAAAAATAGGGATAGGTCCTGTTACCGAGATTGTTCCATGGAGGGTTCAATATGGAAACTAGTCATTCTTGCGACGTTAGTAGAAGTATCTAGAAAGTTTTGTTTAGCGCCCTTACAATCGAGACCGATCGCCACAAACTCTCCTTTGTATTCCTTCATCATAAGTTTAAAGTCGGAATATGTTAGGTGTTCCTTGTGTTTGAGACCAGCGTCCTTAAAATAAATAAGTTACTATCAAAGTAAATAATATTCATTACTAAACACGATGCTGTCTGCTTTCTTGAAAATTTGTTGGTTATGATTTATCACATTAATATTATAAATGTGAAATTTTATTTGTTTGAATGTTTGTCCGTCAATCACGCTGAAACTACTGAACGGATTTTGATGAAATTTGGTATACAGACAGGGTATGATCTGACTTGAGTGATAGGATACTTTTTATCCCGCTTAAATGCTCCCTTGGTATAAAACAGAATTGTTGCTATCCGGACGAAGCCCGGACGAGCTTCCAGTTTTTAATAAATGTTACTTATGTGAATTGTTTGCTTTAATTGATTATACATTTACTCGTTCATGTTCCTATTTCATTTAACAAATAAAAGGAATCACTTACAGAGAACATTCCATCAATCAATTCAGTGACATGTTCATCCCTAAGCGAAGTGGTTCTAGCAATTTCCACGAGCGATCTCAACATCTCGCTAAGTTCTTCTTTATCTATAACTCCGTTTCTGTCGTTGTCACACATATCGAATATTATACGCAATTTATCATCTGTAGCACCGCGGGAAAATAGTACCACTGTATCTAGGAATTCCTGTAAATTTGACAAATTTTTTAGTCATACTATATGAGAGTGATTTTGTGTTTCAGTCTTTCGATCTACTACTACGTAATTTTTGTCCTTTTATGTACATTACCTGGAATGAAATTCTTCCATCGCCATCCTTGTCTACAATGTTGAACATTTTCTTAACAAAAACTGCATCGGCTTTCATCCCGAGCGCACTTGCAAATTCACTCTTTGATAAAGATGTCCTCATAACAATCGACTAGACCGAAAAAGCAAACTTCATATTTATGTTTGTAAATAATTCGATTTTTATAATTATAATTAACAATAGAAACGATTAATAGGTCTGTAAATTTAATCATCTCTTTTTACTTTAAAAATCTTACAACTGTCAAGAAGAGAAATTTTAAAATCTTACAAGGTATATATTTTCGACTAGGATAGATACAATTCAATTTAGTTAGGTCAATTACATAGCATAGATAACATCAAGGTGACCCGAGATAAATTAATTTTGAATAATTATTTTTCTTTCCCCAATTCAATATCTCACCTCAGGATCAGCATCTTCATTCCTGCGCCGTTTCTCTCCGGGCGCCAAGCCAAACGTAATGGCGTACGCTTCTCTGAAGAAATGCTCAAGTTTCCTTTGACGACGCTCTCTTGTCTCTGCTGATGTTAGAATGTTTTCACGGACCGCCTTCAAATAATACGTAATAAGTTGTAATAGTCTTCGGGACGATATCTTATATACTATATTAATGGGAACTTTAAAAGATAAATTTATGTAATAATATACAGTGGCTTGTGATCAGTATAGTGGCGCTCAGTAATGACCTTGGGCATAAATTAAACAGTCGGGGGTTTCGAAACCAGGCGAGCTTGTAAGAAATAAATGATTTTTAATTTATATGTATTCGTAAATATGTAAACATACATATTATCCACATCACCTTTGCTCAAACAGAAATTAAGGAATGGTGAATGAAAAAAAATATTGATTTGCAATATTTCCAAATCGTTTGTTTCATTCAAAAACATTGCTGATGATATTTTGTAGGTTTAAGAAAAGATTTTTAAGTGAGCAGCATTTTAGAGCGTGCTGTTATGTTTCGCAGTTTTTTTTTCAATTACATAAATTATGTAATTTTCACTTGCTATAAATAACAAACCTGTGTGAGATTCAAGGTCTTCTTGTGCTGCGAGAGGAACGTGTCCAGTTTGAGAAGGAACTTCCTCCGTGACGTCACAGAGTCCATTTCTAGAACAAGGTCGTGCTCTCGCGGAACCCTTATAAGAACTAACGGACGCTTGTTGTGACTTTCCTGTGAATATGGTAACATCGGCATGTTCTAAATTAGTGTCAACATGAGAATTATCTAAGACTGTATTATATTATCTGTGTTTGAGTCTATATACAAAAAATTAAAAAAAAAAAAGATATTTTATTTTCATAAGATACTAAATTAATGAATTGGTTTTAAACATACTGCAATGTAGATTAAAATTAGTCTCACCTGGCTTTCAATAACAGTGAATTGATCAGTATGGTCCAATGGCACAGTGCGTAGTTTATCCCCTTTGCGGTCGGTCACGTGTAGCGCGGGTTCGGGTCCCAGACGAAGCTTGACTAGCCGTTTGTGTGAAGCGTGCACCCACTCACGACATACCATCTTATCGACAGATCCTTGAAAAAATACAATGAAGATAGATTGAAGAAGACACTCCAAAGTAAAGCAAAAAGAAATATATTTGTTTTCAAGTTCTATTTTCATTAATAGAATGTGTCATAATACCTAAAAAACCTTATCAAAAATGTATGAAACTTATTCAATTATTAAATGAACATTACTTATCATGTTAAGTTCTTAATATTGTTTATATTCAAATACGGATGTACAAGTTTATATTAAGTACACACATTAACAAACATAATGAAATCAGATATGATTATAGCCTACAATTTAATGAGGATTCCTTGTACAGCTTATAGTTGTGAGATCAGTGATTTCAAATATTGTGAGTATTTTGCCAACTAATTAAATTAATGAGTTTATTGGCCTTCGACGGTGTTTTATTTTTATCGTATTCTGGTTATCCTTTTAATTATCAAATAATCTTTTATTTTTGCACGAATATAACGATATTTTACCTTTGCTTTGTGAATTCTTAATATTTTCTTGTTGCAGTTTAAGTTTACGTCTTCTACTATTTTGAAGTTTGACAACTCCGTAGGCGGCGCCAGCGCATAAAATTGGTACAAATGCCAAAATTAAACATGTGTAGATGTATGCGAATTCATTTCCCTGTAATATAACATAATATAAATATAGGACTTCGGTTCGCCCAGTCTAAAATTCTGTGATAATAAAACACAATTTTTTTTTAAGTCGGTTGAAAAAAAGCCACGTCCATCCTGGAGTTACAGAGGTAATAAGCGTGTAAATGAATATATGATGTTATTTATAAATTCTCCGCTACGTATTTAAACCGACTTCAGAAAAGAGGAAGAATTGCACAATTCTATTGCATTTTGTGGCTTATTGTTTTATGTTTAACCACACCGTATATCAACAATTGCTACATTTTATTTCAATTCAGTGTAAACTTTGATAACTCAACGTTTTAAAATGAAAAGTCACGAGGTAGACGCATAAAATTATTATTTTATCTGTATTATATCCACAAACATACCTCAAAATAATCATAACCCTTTAAATATTTACAAGGCGGTAGTTTTGAAGCATTCAATTGATAAGGCTGCCGACATGGGTCTCCCTCACTCCAGTGGAATACGTCTCGCTGTATGTCACTGGGCCCAACAGCTGTACTGTTTACTATGACGTCCCAGAGAGTGATCCGGCGAAGTTCCTCAATTTCCTCTCGAGTAAATATACTTAAAATAACGAATAAAATCAAATCTCTATTCCATTCAAAGACAATCATAATCTCTTGTATAAAATAAAATTGCAGTATTATTTATTATAACATAAAACATATTCTAAAAATCGTATTCTTCGTTCATTATCGTACTCTAATTTTCACTTACCCATTAGCTTCATTTTCAAACCAGAATCTATCTCCGTCTCGTATTCTAGTAAATTGATCGATGATTATGGCTCTGAACAACTCTCCAGGATGTCCCGTCGATTCCAACATACCGCCTATGAAAATTAAATATAGGTATTTATCGGATGAAAATAATAATACTTATATATTATATTTTAAATATGTGATGTGTTTTTTCGCGCGATAACTTTCAAAAAACGAACAATTTTTTCTTAAATATTTATATAGCTAGTAAAAATGAATAAAAAGGAGAATTGTCATCAGAACATTTCTGCATACTTTTTATTTATTTAATATTTAATACGTTTAAATTATTTGATTTATATGTAAAAATGTGAAAATAATAGTAAATGTATACCTATGTAAACATCTATATTATCGAGTCGTCCGTTGTAAACTTGAACCAATTTCTGTAGTAAATCTGGATTGTCTTCAAATAATTGCGGGTTTATTTCATTGAATGTTTTTATCTTAGGGAGCCCGAAATAGGTTCTGAAATACAGAAAAGAAATTATTTATATTTTTTACATAATATTAAACTATATGATGTGTACAATATTGTAGAAAAATAATTGTAACAACAAATAAAAAAAAATTTAGTCACCTTGCTGTATTATAATCTGGTAAGCCGTTATCCCTCCCTCTCATGATATTAAGCGCACCAAGGTCTCTTCGAGAAAATTCCATTGGTCCAAATAGATTATCTCTTACATCAGAGCATAGCAATGCATCCTCTCGTTCCGATATTTGAGATGCCATACCCATTAAAATTTCTTCTATAGGTACTTGAGACATCGCATCCTAAATTATAAGATTTTTTGTCATTATTTAAATAAAGTAAATATATACATTATAGTAATGTTCGTATTTTTTGTATGTTTCTATGTTCATAATTAATTGACTATTAATAATAAGCTTAAATTAAAACTATTCCAGAAATTGACGAACAAGAGAAAATTTTGACTTACGTTACCATCCCACCAAGTCTGACATAGACGTATCGCATCATGTCCTCCTGGCGCTCTGCCATATCTACAATTTCTGTCCCTCAGTAATATAGCTGGAGGTACAAGGGTATGACCAAAACGAAATGCTGCTACTGCGAATGCGTGGGTTACACCAGGCGCAATCTCTGCGCGGTAGCCTTGGTACGGCGGTATTGGGACGCCAAGAAATGCTGGCACATATTCATATAGTATGATGTTCTGAAAATATTCCATATTGTATGCAATTTTTTTGATAATAAAAAGTATGAAAATATGAAAGTATAAATTTGCACACGGTAAATGCATTGTACACATACATTGTGTAAGATTGTATGATATAATAAATAAATATATAAATACAAAGTCTCCTTACGTAATCTGCATATTTTAAATACATAATCTTTCAGAATACACACGATATCGATTACCTGTAAGCTGGCTATGACAATCCGTCTTGCCCTTTGAAACAGTTGTTCGTCAGTCCAATCTTGATGCTGTTTGTGTATCCGTGCGGCTACTACATTGTGCCATCTCATCAACAATATCCCGAACGTAACCATAGCCGGATTCTGATTAGTTCTTGGGTCTCCTAACACTTGAAAAAAATATATACATTGTACGATAACGTGTTTGTATAAATTTAAGGTTTTATAAAAAATGCCGTGTCTAAATAATAATAGGTACCATCACAGTTAACATAATTCTATATTAAGAACATGCTCTTTTAACAAAAAATCCGATTAAAGTTATCGAGGCAATTCAATCACATTACTGCATGAACAACTATTTTATTATTAAGTTAATTTATACTTACAAAACAATCTTTCTGCGCTAAGCATTCTCATGTAATGGGGGACTGGGTTATTGAAGAGCGGTACGCGCTTTTTGTTGCGTAATGGTAATCCACCTTCACTTGCTAAGCTTCCATTCTATAATACAATTTTATTAATCATTAATTTGTTCGTCTTAGGCTCCAAGTAGTCTTATGTATCTGTGTATTAATTGCTTCGTTCTTAAAGTATTTAATTACTGGTAATAACGTAATACTTCAAAAGAATTATTAACGCTTTTAGATTTAAAAAGTATTTTGATTATGATGAAAGTCGTTGTTTTTAATTGTTATAATTAATGAATTAGGGTAATTTCACAAAAGCGATTATTCCTTCAAACAACTGACAACATTGTTCCAATAATTATGTCAGTCACGTTTGTCGTGTGTAATATATGAGTGATATATTGTAGTCATATGAATGTACACAAAGAGGCAGGCGTGGCTGCTGGGTGGCACCTGAAATGACCTCATTGCATTCACCCAGGCCTCGCTTGTGCTGTAGACGAAGCTGCCGTCGATCCAAGATGTTATTTGATTTATCTGGAATAAAAAAAGGTTACATTTTTTAACGATCTATTTCAGACACTAGTCCTACACAATGTTTATACTACTCAATAATTTAATGAGTTGGAAGACAAATAAAGAATTTTTATTATTATATTAATTCAATTGTACATTCGAATACGATTTTGAGCAGACGTATATAAAGTACCCTCGATATCATTACTTCAGCGCAAACGTATTGCAATGTTTATTTAGCTGTATTTATGATAATAACCCGAGAGTTAAGAGAAAATCTACTGGTAATGAAGCTTACATGTATCTATATTTCAGTGGGCACATTATATTTATATTCGTGAAAAAAGTAGCAATGAAATCTGCTTATGTGACTCTCAAGTTAGTATACTTTCAGATGATATTCATTAAATTGAATTGACCTTGCGTATTATATTATGATGGTATCCATTTACGCAAAGTTAACATTGTAGTCTATTTGTAAGTTAATAATTTGCGTGCTCAATAAGTTTTTTATGACTTTAACATATGTTAAAGTAGGATTATCATAAAAGGCAAAGGGAATTATGAAATTGTGAAACTACTGTGAAACGTAATGCGTTAACGTTTTTAAAAGCTATGTTGATATGTTTGGGCCATGTTTTGCAATGTTTTTAATCCTTGGTTTAAACTTATGTATAAAATATTTCAAAAACGTACTCAATTGTCCGACTTTTTATATTCTACAGGTGATGGCTCTTATATTAGATATTGTATAATACTTTATTAGATAAATAAAATGGTATTCAAGATTGAAGGTCGACTAATTATTCATGAAAACAAATCCTGATGATAGACTAGACGCTATCACCTATATAAGGAATAATATTAAATTCATAGTATTCCATAAACAATTGTTTGAATAGCAGATAGAGAGGTTTTATAAAAAGAATAAAATATATTTACACTTCTAAAATTTACTTCGATGACGGTGAATTATTTTGCAATTTAAAGAATGCATACCAAGTTCTAATAGGAGTGCGTACAAGTTAAAGCAATGCATATTATGATGCCTCGTAATGCTGATCCCTAATCATTTAAAATTTAAATAAGAGTGCATAAAATGTTTAACTATAGACAAATGGTATCAGATCTTCTTACATAGCACCTCGGGACGTATTCGTTTGTAATGTATGCAGCTTACGGGTGAGATCTAGGTTAGAAGGTGCTATTAAATTTTATTGCTCGCATTTCGACCTTCGATTGTCAGGCATCGACAACTGGTGTATGTTATGCATTAATTTAATACCATGTGTCAAATGAATTAAGCGATTAACCGAGAAACTAGTGCACATAATTCTGTTAGTATTAAATGTATTTATATTCTTGAAGAATACATGTAAAACTTGTAACTAGTTGTATATGTTAAAGCTTATACCTAGCCATATAATGAAAAGAAATTTCGAGTGACGGACTTGAAAGAGGCCCTTTAATGACTTAATTGGAATTTTTTATGTAAATATTATTAGACATAACTGCCACGGATGTGATGTAATGACGATGATAATTGCAATTACAATTATTGTAAACCGATTACGTAATTACGATGTTTACTGAATATGTGCATAATAAGCAAGTTTATTTGTATAATAATAAAATATAAATTAAAGAGCTTATTTATCATATTATTGACATTGGCTCGCCTAGGAAGAAATATTTTAAATTCAAAAAGTATATGACTGTTTGTGTATTCTTTTTATTTTTGAAAAATAAAAGAGAATGTTGTCATCGTATAAACGTTATAGGATGGTTAAGTCTAAACTCAAAATCAGCATCGTAAATTATAACTAAGCTTTACTTTGTAGATTATTTTACTATTTATTTATTAAAATAAAGTTATTATGTTTGTAGCGTTTATTTAAAAGGAAATAAAAGATGCATAAGTGATACATAAATGAATGTCTGTAAATTTAAATGAGTTTCTTGTTTAAATGAGCATTAGAATTAACTCTTCTATCTTTATCTATTATCTTAAAGTTAATGTATCGTGATGCCGACGGATGATATATTTGGTGATTCTCTATGCTAATGGCCAGAACTCGCCTCTGTTTTTTTGCAATAATTGCCAGTCATATCACTTATTAAAATGATCATCTACATTGATCCTATTCATTGCTAAGTTAAAGTGCATAGAGATATTAAATATAGTTTTATTCGTCATACTCATTATAATACAGGCTCAAATTTCATGCCATTTCTCACAATTTAAAAAAAGAGCTATGTAGTCACCACACTTTACGTAATACTTGTTTAAGCTAGGTATTAATTTTCTTAAATTAAAGAACAATAATTGAAATGTTATTTACGCCATACCTGTTCTCTTGGGCTATTGGGACTCTGTCCCGTATTCCGGTCATAAGCAGCTCTGTGGAACGGCATATATTTGGCACCTTTACACTCTGGGTCATACATATGATCACATTTCTCCACTGGAATCCGATGTTGCTCAATTGGACATCCGGATTCTGATGCCATTACTATTTCTCCCGTTACTACCTGACCTGTAATTAACTTAAAGTATTAATACTGGTACTTTATGATGTGGTGTGGCAAAAAAAAAGTCTATATATTATAATCATCATGGTTCGGCGACCTTTAATAATAAATTAAATATGTCCTTGTGAAGTTCCGTGTCCTCTGGTCGGGCAGATGATATACATCTATTTCACTGTAGGTGATGAACTTTCTGTGTTCTGCCGGACCGAAATATTTTTTTGTGAGTTCTCACAGGGGATCGAACCCAGGACTCGCACAGGACAGGGATGAAATAGCATATGTAAAAAGTAAATAACATAAATAAATAAGTTTATTATCAACACAAAAGATGTTGACTTTAGGCCCAGTTTGAGTAGAGCATACGCTATGTATTCTCACAAAAGATTGACATCATACTGTAACACTGTTTCGATACAAATATATTAGAGATAAATCTATACTATAGTATTAAAAAGCTAAAGAGTTTGTTTGTTTGTTTGAACGCGATAATCTCAAGAACTACTGGTCCGATTTGAAAAATTATTTCAGTGTTAGCCATTTATTGAGGCTATATATGTACCACAGGCACAGCCGGGGCAGACCGCTAGTTTTAGACATAATCTTACCGAAAAAAGCTAACAAAGCAGTTCTATTGGCTAGTGAGGGTAATCCATCTTGCCCTCTCATAAACAGCTTGGACAGAGCCCGAGCCCCAGGTCTGTCCGTACCGGCCATCATGTAAACTCCATCTGCATATGATGCTGGCGTCTTACGTGTCAGTCGGCTGCCTGCACATTGAATCGATATGAATATGCTACTTAGTAAATATTATGATTTTGTTTATATTGTTTATGGGTACCATTGCAATTAACATATTTGAGTTTTGACAGAACCACGCATAATATCTTGTTAAAGCAGCATAAAATATAAAATCTTAATATTTTGTGTAAATTTTATTTATCAGTAATGTTTTGTACTAAGTACGAATAACAGTATATTATGTAAATGAGACTATGACAAATCTTTTGAAATTATGAGGTTTGTTGTTTATTAGTTTAAGTTAATTTTAATTATATATATTTTGTATTACTTATTATTATTACCTATATATATACCTTATACTTAGGCGTTGTTGTGCGTATGAGGAAACAATAGTTAGACAAAGATTTTAGAAATTTACCACTTTTGGCGTGAAATTTAAATAAATAAATCATCTTAGTGGTGATTCTTTTCACATTTATCTTTTTTTCGTCTGTTTATAATGCCATAAATAATTAAATAACGTTATTCATTTCTATTTTCATTTTACTCAATTGATTATATGTACGCGAAATTTACATCGCTTTCACCAAAATATTATTCAAACGTGACACCCAATCGAAAATTGTCTATTGCGTTGTTGTATATTCAATTGAATACACAAATTATAGAGAGCAACGGCCAACGATCATTAAGTAAAATAAATGTTGGATGAATCGTGATTGATAGCACAAAGGTGGCCTAGCAAATACTTCAACCGTGAGCATGATTCTGTGCTTGCGCAAGAAGCGATACATTGCATCGACGTGAACAACGAATTAAGAACGATGAGAAAATTTGCTGGTTTATGACATTTGTGTTGATGAAACTATTGTTCAATTATAGTTTGGTACTAAGAAGTGGTGTTAGATTGTTAAAAAGTATATGGGTAGCAGACAGAATTGCATTAAGGTTAAAACTTCTGCGCAACTAGTTCAATATTTCATCAAGCATCTCTTAAATAAAAAATAATTGATATTCAAGCGATATGAAATATTTTTTAAGTATAAGTATAATGTCGTAATAAAATAAACATTCTAATTAACGACCACTTCAATAAGCGAAGAGAGGTTAAAGAAAAACAACTACACAGATAAAAAAATTAGATAACGATTAGCTCATGTTGATTGATATTTTTATCTAGTGTCTGCAATCAATGATGGATTGTGTTTTATTAAATAAATTCTATTACTTTCGAATGTACTCGAAATATCACATAAATACCTACTTATGTATCCAATCACAGAGCAAAATAAGTAGGTCACTATCATAATAAATAAATCACGTATGTTGTAGGTGCAAATGTTGATGTTATGTTACGAGAAATAAAATAACAAGTTTAAAAATTGTAATTGTTTAAATTTATTATAAAAATAATTAATTGACTTCTTCATTAAAACATAAACGCTTATTAGAATAAATTATCATCAAAGTTTATTTCGCCCATATATTACCGTTTATCATTTACAAGAAGTACGCGTTGATGTCTATCGTACTACCAAGCCTCACATAATATTTATAACTTAGATTTCTCTGAGTGATATATTATGAACATTATTATATGTGTCTGTAAAACATTTAAAAATATCATTACTTTTTTTATTTATTCCAGTTTTACATGTATGTATAAATATTAATTAAATAATAACCACTTGTTAGATACGTATGTAGTTTAAAATTATTTATATTTACGAATATTTATAACCGCAAAGGGGAGTGGACGAAAAAGTTTTTGAATCAATGCCACATACGATCTGATAATGTTACATATTGCGGGTGAAACTCGACCTGTCTCTATCAATAGCACGGTCTGTCTATCAGTGTGTCGTGACTTTTTAATTGGTAATTTATAACTGTTAGAGAAATGCAATTGTTTAATATGTCAACATTTAATACACATACTAAATGATTATAATTAGATACTTGTTTTTATATTTTAAAAATAAAGTATTTGAGCTATAGACACAGTTAATATAAAACTATATAGATGTGATTTGTATTTGTATTTGTAATATTACATAGAGAATAAATATTATCAAACCTCAAATGAAATTTAATTTATACAGTTAATTAGATAGTTTTTTAAGTAATTAATGACATTTTAAATAGCTTATCGAAATGTTTACATAATAAATTGCTTAATGCAACGTTCGAGATATAGTTAGAGTCACAATTAATTATTTGAATAGATACTATTCATTCACGATCACTGTAGATATCCTAAATTTTATAATAAATGAATGTATATATATAATGTATGTATATAATATAATAAATAAACAAGCTAAAAGATATTTAAAAGAAATAGAGTATCAATATACAACTATTCGTAATTTACACCATACAGATTTATCAGATTTGAAAAGTTTACTTAGAAATCATACTTACCAACTGATCCCCAATCAGGGTACGCTCTATTGTTGAACCAGCCATCGTACCGCTGTTTCTCGTAGTAAATCTCTGCAAAAAAGTAATTTCATTTTATTCAAAAATCATACCTGTATCTAAACGATCATATTTAGAATCATGTAAAATTTTGATCAAAGAAACAAAACCAATACTTATAATTTACATGTATCCGTTTGATATTTTGGCATAGTGATCACAAGCCTTATGTACCAATTCAGATTGGTAATTTCTATTATGTAACAATAAACATTGTTTAAAGTTCCTTTATAAAAAACTTCAAGTACATATACTCTTAATCCCTAGAGTACATTATTACCTAAACAGTACAAGGTAAATAACCTAATGTCATGCAAACATCTCCATAAGCGATAGCTGTTTCATATTTGACATAGATTATATGATTTCATCGCACCACGAATGTTTTTGTGTATAAGTTACGTGCCCTGTCAATCCTATACAGATCTTGTGAAGTTTTAACCGCGATGCCTTAATGAGTTCTTCTTTGTGCTCGTTATTTTATTTCTATCTTATCTTTCACTATAAATTAAGAAGTACAGTCATCATTATCGTCATCATCAGCACATATTTATTTCTACTGCAGGGCACAGGTCTTGTATGAGGGTTAAGGCCATAATCCACCACGCTACACAGTGCGGGTTGGCAGAATATGTTATATATCGTCGAACTTTTCATTCCTCGATTTCCTCACGATGTTTTCCTTCACCATTTCGAGCAGTGGTGATGTGAAAAATATGCAAATAAAATGAAAGAAAAACTTATTTTTTCACTGTGAGCCTCGGGGATGTAAGACTCCTTTTTTCTTACATCCCCGAGACACACACACTTCAATCCTCCGATTGAAGCTCGGATGACGATGGGAGTAATGGAATGTACTAGTGAAATAAAAATATGAATTAAATACCACTAAATTTACTTGGTTTTTACTAGACGGCACCTATCATTTCTTTAATAAAGTTATATGCTAGTCGTCACAAGGAAAGAATTTACTAACAAATTACTTAAAAAGGAAAAAAGTAAGTTGATTATGGTTTAATATACCTGCCTAGAGTTTATGTTTCGTAGAATGGATGATCTCGATACTCGTGAAGTCACGATTCGCTACGGTTATTGTTAACAAATAAAATATGGTTTGTGTAGCATTAGAAGCGGATGTAATGCTATTTGCACCTGCAGTCTACGAACAAGTGTCTATGTTTGTTTCATGAGCAATTATAAATACATGTGAATTGTTGTAGCACGGTAAATTGTATTAAATAAAGACAAGCTTTAGGTTTTTCATTATGTGCAAAAAATTGTTCTTACATATTTATAGACTTCAATGAGGCATGCTGTTTTGAAATTTATGATGTTTATGTATAGAAAATATTTAGTTCACGAGAGTTCGATATTAACGTTTGTAATTTTATATTATACTTTTTTTTACTGCAGATTTATACTTCAATGAGAGATTTACTTACCAGTTGAAACATTTTTTAAAAACATTACTAGCGCCTAAAAAACATTATTATCCAAGGAATTATAAAAACAATTGAAGTTTTTATAAACGGTCCATTCAATCCATTGAAAATAGCAGATATAGATGTTAGATTGAGATTGAAACACAAAAGAAAGTTGGTTAATGTTTTACAATACTTGTTAAAGCGACTTGTCAGTGGTAGGAATTGACATGTGGTGGGTGTGACAGCGAGACATGAATAGTGACTACATCGCGATTGCAGCGATCTAGTTACTCTGTATAGTCTTAGAATATTATTAACAACTTGTTTGGTCGAAGCTTTTCGTATCAAATGATTATTTTAAAGAAGAAACGGAATCAACCTCAAATTGTCAAAACTAGATAATAACTAGACAATTAACATAAGAGGCACCAGCTTACTGCTAAAAAAGAATCATAAAAATGGATTCACCTAAAAAAATACAGTCGAATTGATAACCTCCTTTTTTGAAGTCGGTTGAGAGAAAGATTGGATTATTGAACAGCTTTGTAACTTGACTATGACTTATTAAAATTAGATACAAATATACTGAAGAGCAACTGCAAAACAAAATTGGTCACCACAATAATTAAATATAAATAAATAAAGTCCATATGGTAACTTTGTCATTTAATCTATCAGCATTTTTTATTTTCCGTATTTATGAACATTTTATTAGTTTAGTAATTTCAGACTTATAAAAGATAAATAAATAACACTTGTTCCTTCAATATACCTAATAAACTGAACTTATTGACACTGCAAAAGTAGGTTACAGCAAAACAAACATGCATTTAAAGTGACAACATTGTAGTGTGTTATTTTATGTTCATGAGAGCATAATTTATAGAGCACTATGTGTAGAGTAAATAAAATCTTATTTCAAATGGATATGGATTGTAAAAAAATATGTTAGTCATAACGTGATCATGGATGAATTTAATGAGTTTTATCTAACCTACTTCAATAATTTAGTATAAAAATACATTATGTAGATAAAAAATGCAAGTCCGGTATACTTCAATTATTCAGATTCGCATCATCACTTTTTGTGGATTAGTTTTTGTAGGAAAATTAGATTACATCACGCTTTGTGGACACGATTAGTTAATAGCTTTGTCCAATTTTTTTAGCTTAATTAATCAATTAAAGCAAATGAGTTGCCTGCTTTTGAAAATAAATTAAATATTCATGGTAGTATTAGAAAAAGTTACAAACAATAAACATAACAAAAGAAAGAAGAAAATGTTTAAAAAACGTTGTCAGAAACAAAGCAATCATATCTTTGTGTGTTTGACGAGTGAATATTGTCATTGGGTCCCATTTTAGGATTTGGAGTGGTACCTTTTACATTATTTTTATTGCGTAGTGCTTTCAGGATATATGCAAGCTTAAGTTTTTACTTAATAAATCGGAAAACTACGGTCTACCTTTGAAGATGTTGACGTATAAATTGCATAACTTGCATACTTACGAAGATAACATAAATAATGTGCACTTAATAATAATAATTTTATGCATTCCTCCAGGAAGCGATTATTATAAGTTATTTCTGTACATTAACTTGATGACTTTATATTATACTTATTCAATACATACACTACATACATACATACAATAAAAAATGTTTTGTTCCAAGAAATACTACAAAAAATTAATAATGATCACAATCCAGCGCTTAATGATTACGAAGGTAACAAAACATAAGCACAGCATCCTTTGCAACCTACACGGGCTCTTTAATCGTGTAGTTTTTGTTCATTGGACTGTTTGTCATTAGTATATCCGCCTCTAGTTCCGCACTAGACTCTTGTATGTTGTAACTTGTAACCTTTGTATTTAGTACAATAATGATTCTCAATAGAGACATGATGGGCAATTGAGGAACGCCTACATTGAATGAGTTTATTATATGGTTCATTATATTATTATAATGTGACAACATGGAGTCAAATTTATAACGCAACTTGAATAATTTTGAGTTAAGTATTATAATTTGGTTTTTATTTAGACTAAGAAATTAAAAAAGCGCGGAGTTCTATAATGTTTTGTAACAAAAAAAAATCATTATGTATTAAATTGTAAAGTACATTATTAATAAAGACGAAAAAGCGGACAGTAATTTGAACTACTCAACGATTATTCATCCCAAATTGACGATAGGTAAGGGGGTCATTAAGGATCTTTTCAACAGACTTCGAAATCAGGAGAAGATTCTTAATTAACTGTATTTTTCATGTTTGTTTCCTCAATTAGGTAACTGACTTTCGGCAGGGTTAACAGATTTTCATGAATATTCTGTATTTTAAAGCAGGTGTCTTCATTTGGCGTAATTTGGTTTTGTTCTGACAATTAGAAGGCGGTTTAGTTTTTTATTAAACATATTGTATATTATTATATATAACACGGGAAATGTCAATTTTCATGCATTTGCTTATAGATGCACATAGGTTTTAACGTGGTATTTAGCAAGACGCAATTCGCAAGACTTTAAATTGATAGATATATGCAACTCATTTCTTTTGTAGGTGATTCAAGTTTACAATGTTAAATAAATTAATTAATTAGGATGTTGTGTGTTGAATTAAGTAATTAGGATGAGATTTTCATTGATAACTGAAATTAGAAAGGACCCTAGTATAGTAAAGCTTTATGATGGAACAATAAACAAAGATAAATGTAGTGTGCAACTTTCACTTAGACCATTAAAATCGCATAGAAAGCGAGTTTACAAGGGCGTGTAACTTTAACAACATCATTCATAAGATGATTTAAATAGTAAAAAAATTAAATTGATAGTAACACATTAACAAGGAAAATAATTAAGATTACCAGAATTTATTAACACCATCAACTATAAAATTTATTTTCAAATTGGTAATTTTTGGAAAGGTTTACTGTTTCAATATTTACTTGCGCGAATTATCTTCACACTACCAATTATTAAATAGCTTTCTGATATTATTATTATTAAACAGGATTTCTGATATATCAATAATCGCAATTGATTCAGACTATTATAGATACATTACTATTACGGATAGAGTGTTGTTATACGATTTGCATCTAGATGAATATTTAATGCTATGATTGTACTGCATACTTTCTCTACTAACAAGTTACATCAGCTAAGGTAAGAACATTGAATGAAACAATACCGAATATTATCAATTATCATTGATAGTTAATTACATTTTACTCTGCAAGAAAACCACGCACATACCCTCATTATTAGTTAGTTGTCCTTCAACAGGCTTTCACTGTAGCTAAAGTGCGGGCTATTTATGGCACAGGTGATTCATCATTGTCACTTCTATTAGTTTATTGGTAAGTGAGATTTCAAAATTATAACTTTGCTTTTACCCAACAAAATTGTGAAGGGACGTTGCATAACATTATATGCTTTGGACTTCTTAATTGCAAAGAATGGTTTAAATTGGAGATTATTATTTGTGTAAAATTATGGACATTATTTTTCATTATTAACCTATTTGCTATTAATTTTTTCACTGCATCGACTCATATAAATAAACTTTTCATATTCATGACCACTTGTAAGACTTATTACGAATGAAAAAGTTTTGAAAATATTATAAAATATGATTTCACTATTGTCATGGTCCTACACCTTGATAATATGTATACTTATATACTAAGCACATATACTTAACATGAATAGTATAGTTTAAACATAATAAACTGTTGTATTTACTTTTAAAAACGATACATTCTTAAACTTTTAATAGTATTAAGTTTGATGTTTCATATAATTGTGATAGCTTTATACCACACCAGTTCACCAATTTTGAACTCACCATAGATTTTTAGCCGTCATATGTTATAAGATTGATTCTGCTTAGTTAAATTATGTTTCTTTAATGATTTATGCGAAAATGTTTTTTGTTCCGCAAGGGAAATCATTAGAGGCTTCTAGGATTGTTTTGTGTGACGTAAAATTGACAATTAAAATAAATTAAGTATCTATGTGAAAGGTTATTTCGCATTCAATTATTAAGCTTACTATCTAAAGTATTTTTTTTCAAAGCAGTGTAACGAGCATATTGTAGGGTTTTCTGCGTTCTTCTTCAACTATTTAAAAAGAGACCAATTATTTTTATCCAACCACAAACTTAGTAAGATACTATCAACGTAATGCACTTCCAAATATCGTCCATAATGCATGTAATTATAAAATTTGTTATTGCCTTGACTTTATCGTTAGCGGAAGTGCTGAAGGGCGGGGGAAATGTATGCGAGCAAGTTTCGTGATGTAAATGTCATGCTTGGTATGAACTGCTTAGCTACTGATGAGCTAATTAAATAGTCAACATTATCTGAGATGAGCTTTATTGACCTAAATTTTCATTATATATTGAAGTTGGTGTTTGGTTGTTATATACATATCATACAAATATATATTGCTATTTACTAGAGATAAATACAAAAGTGAATAAGTATGATTTCATTAATGAGATGAATTTATATACATATCATTATACAATTATTTCATTTTAAACTTAAACATTTATTCGTTCAACAAGACTTCCTTCTGGAGCGCTTTTGAATTGTAAAAATACATTATTTAAAACTGAGCACCAGTTTGGAAAGCAGTTTCTACTGAGAAGTGCCAGCAAGAAACTCCATAGTTGCTCTTATACATTTATGTCAACTTTACATTTGAATTCGACATGTCAAAAAACTGTTCTCTGGTTCTTAAGCGACAAGACTCCATGGTTCTTCATCTTCTATATATTCATTAATGCTACATAGGCTCTCTAAACTAGTCCATTTCTATTATAGGTTTTTTAGGACTGAATTGATATTAAGAGTAATTCTATTGTAAGAGCGTATACCTCTTCATAAAAAGAATTAGGTGTTTATTATAAACATATATTGTGTATTAACAACCAAAAACTATGAAGAATATATTGTAAATATATTTTTGCATTGGATATGAGGAAGCGAAGAGTCAAGGTAATCCAATGACGTTACTTAAAGTTGCATGCATTTGGTTGATTAGACGTTCTTTTTTTATTTTAAATAATAAAAATATAAACACATTAGTTTTTTTAAGAATATTACCTGTACTGATTTATGTAATGGTAATGCAATTATTTTATCAACTAAAGGCATAAACAAATAATAATTAAATTATGTTTGACTTTATAATTAATGTACCCTCCAAATGATTTGAATACGATTAACGTATTCATAAGTACTTTCCAGTTGACAACAAGAAAATACTTATGTCCGCGATAGACGTCATTGACTTCCGCGTATTTATTCAAATATAAACATGTCTTTATTGCTAATGCTAGTTCATCTCGATACGTTTGTAAGTACATACATAGCAGTTTTAATAAAATAAATAAAATGCATTATTGAATGTTACTAGCTCATAGTATTTCTAATACTTTAGAATTTCACAAAATTCATGCTTTAATAATTTCATATTATTAATAAACTACGATGCTTTATAGGAAATTGTACTCAATATTTCACTATAAATTATTTTATTTGGCGCTCACTGTGGCACATTAAAAAGTTTGATAAATTTCTGCTTGTGTTTTTACATTCAACTATAATGAGTGTGTGACACAGGCTATTTAAAATTATGATGATTTTTGACGAGAAATTTATCTTTGCTACATTTACATGGAGTGAAATCAAAACCAAGGATTATAAAAGACGATTACAATGTTAATACGTTTAACATTTAAAGTGCATGCATTATTTGTTGTTTTGTTCAACAACAACTTTTATCTAGTTTATTGGTGCTTCGTCGAAGCGATCTTAAGAACATATTAATCAAAGGCTCGACTCGTGATCGTTCGAGGCATGTGACAACGGGCCATTGAAACAAGTTCACATCCTTGTTGCCCAGCAAGACAGATGAAGATAAATCCGTGATGCTGTTTACATAATGCCGTTCACATATAAAATCTTTTTAACTCATATTAAAGAAAACACACCAATATAATAATATTGTTGCACAAAATGCAGCCACAAGACAAGACAATGTAATTATTCAGAGCAAAGCATGAATAATTATTAAATAAAAAATATTACATTGGATAAATATATTCTTCACTAATCTATTTCTTTTATTTTACTCAAGCCATATTGTACAATCGTAGAGACGGATAATTCAATGGAAATAGATGTAATAAGACATAACGTTTTACTAGTTATTATATTTACAATTAATATTAAAGCGTTTAAATAATTTCTTCTTAGCACGTTTTTGATTCTATGAAGGTACATACCTGGATCGCATAACGATTGCGTTAATACAGCCAATATGAGAAGGAGGGAGTGCCCTTGGCTGCTCCAAGCTCCCGTCATGATATTGTGTTATTGCACCTGTAACAAACATTGTTATTATTTAAAAAAAGTGTTTAAATTTCATGAAAATATATATTTGACAGGCATCTACAATTGCTATTCAACAATTTCTAAGATATTGCTATTCATTAAATACAATTAAAAAGGTAAGAAATAAAATAATTTAAAAAATAAAAGGAATTTGTATGTTCTCCTTGGTACAATAATTTTTAATTCGTTTCATATACTACTTATAAGTAGATTACAAATAGGTGTCACTGCTCGGCCGAGTATATTGAAATAGTGATATTGACATACTTTTTAGGTATAAATGTCAAAAGTGTTATCTTAATTATGTAGTTTTTTTTACGACCATTGTACAATAATAAATGGTTTTCGATTTTTTTTTCAGAAATAAAATGTTTAAATTGTAAATTTTTAATGTGTTACAAAAAGTTCTATGCAGCTTTTTTTGTATTCCTTTGTACTTATTTAATTAATAGATGACAGAGTTTATTACATTATGCCTGAAATCTTTAAACTTTTAAATTTTAAAATCGCCTGGCAAGAGTTTCAAAAATTGTAAAACAATTTACGATATAAATAATTATTTTGAAATCGTTAGGTTGGACGCATTTTTCCATGATTAAACCTGCTGTGACCCGCGGTTGAAACCGCGTAAGTCCGTATCCCGTAGGAATATCGGTATAAAAAGTGCCTATGTGTTATTTCAGTTGTCCAGCTATCTACGAAGCAAAATAGTATTATTATTCACCAATAGATGTCAGGAAAAAGAAAACACGAATAAAACACGAATGTGACATTTTCTAAAAAAAATTCCTAGCTAGATCGATTTATCGCCCCCGAATATACTAAGTTTCATAAATACACATTTCATAATACAAGAATTGCTCGGTTAAAGATATAAGATAAATAGCATTTGGAACATGAATATAATTTGAACCGCTATCATAAATATACAGCATAGACATTTTAAGCTATCCATGAATAGAGGCAGTTATATGTCTAAAATGGAGAGTCTGATTTTCTAAATATCGATTATCCCTAAAAGTAGGAGTAACATTTTAGTGTAACAAACATTATATGTTAAGGCTACATACATTTTACATTTAATTAATGCATTTTGGATACAATTATTGGACTATTTCGAATTATACATCTAATATCAAAGATAAATCGGAGAATGGTATCTGTAAAGAAACTAAAAGCGTTGTGATGAAAAATTTTTATTTCTAAACGCATCTTTTTACTTTTATCTTAGATTTTTCTATTAGTGTATAAAGATACAAGTATTTATACACAGAATACTCATGAAACATATTATTGTGTCTTATATACCTACATAAGGGAAATACGTAGGCATCATGTAGGTGTATGAACTTGTTCGAGCAACAAGCTTGAAATAAATAATGTAGTTTGCGACTTCTTAGTATTTGACTAGCATCCACTTCGCCTACATAGAAAATTAAGTAAAGGATGTATTGAATGATTGCAATCTTATTCTTTCTTATTCTATGTTTGATAAATGGTTTATTTCTAGTCTTGTGAATGTATAGAAATTTTGAAACACGTTAAACTTGCTATGAATGATGCGAACAGGTCGGAATTATTTATAATTATTACTTTCGAAAGATGTTAGGATTTTATTCAGCTTAACAGTAAGAATTATATTCGATTCTATTACTGTACACATCTTAATTAAATTACAATTATAGTCCATATATTTTTATATTAATTACAAATTGATATTCCTTCACTATTGGTAGTATAGCAGATCTGTGCTAGTGGTCATTCAAGAACATACTTAATGTGTTGAATGTGATCTCTAGAGCTTGTACCTAAATCGTATATGGTTGTTGTGTAGTCAAGTAAATATCGAGAAGCAACGATATTTAGATATTCAGTTTTATATGAGATCTTGTTTCATAAAGTATAACAACTATCTTTATTTCAAGCGGGTGATTTATTCTAATGTTTCAAAGGGGTTAATTTCTTATGAACCAGTTTTTGCGGATAGCTTTTTTATGATAAAAAAATAATCTGGCTCGACGATAGTTCTATTTATACCTATAACTTTATTAATATCTATTTATTATTAATTGATATTGAATTTTAGAATCACATCATTGAAGATAATTTATTTTGTTCTGGGTATCTTCCCATTCAGGAGCACAATTTTTTTTTAAAGATTAATTTGTAGAAAAACTGCGTTGTGGTGTTGCTAAGTAAAATTTAAATTTCTAAAACCAAGAACTTCTTTTGCGGTAAATTATATTTTATATAAGTATCGTCAGTGTTGTAATACACGTATAAAGAGAACGTTTAAATAAGTGAAGTAGGCTGAAGTCCATTATCTTTACAAATATGTTCATCATGATGAGATCAATAATCGCGGTAATTAAAAAAAATAACGGCAGGTTAAATAATTGCTGTTGAGTAAGCAGTGCGTGAATTTGACCTATAAAAGCACACAAGGTCACTTGCAAAATCTTGTCTGACCAAAAGTCTACCATGTCCATTGTGTGATTTAAAATTTGATACACAATTTTATTTTACATATTCTTTGTCTTTAAAAATATGAGCATTAAGAGGTTTTACTCTAACGAAAAATAAATATATATAGGTTTATATATATATATTTTTAAATGTTTGGTTGTTGGAAACATGTCTATAATTAATCAACCTGTAATTACGAGTTTTGTTTGAAGCTATTGCTCAACAAAATTCCAAAGTTAATGCTTTACGAATAAGCTTTATTGAGCGTTTGTAGGTAGATAAGTATACTTAAGTAGATACATATTATAACAAATGCTAGTGGACAAGCCCAAGATTACCGAAAGCCCATTTAAATTGATTTAATTATTACCGATGAAGAGATTATTCGTATATCTTATACCTTTAAACGAGCAATTCTTGTATATATATATAGATATATATACGATTTTCATGAAATTTAGTATATAGGGGGTTTCGGGGACGATAAATCGATCTAGCTAGGAATTTTTTTTAGAAAATGTCATATTCGTGTTTTATTCGTGTTTTTTTTTCCCTGACATCTATTGGTGAATAATATTATTGATTGAATAATACTATTTTGCTTCGTAGATAGCTGGACAACTGAAATAACACATAGGCACTTTTTATACCGATATTCCTACGGGATACGGTTACGCAGCACGCTTACGCGGTTTCAACCGCGGGTCACAGCTAGTAGTAATAATACTAAATATATCATCTACACCATTTTAGCAGATCAAGGATAATCTTCACGCAACAATCTTCATTACGCAATTTCTTTGAGTGTGTACAAATACAACGACCTTTGGTCATTTGATAATCAACTACTATATTATTTTTATGGATTATTCCCTGTATATGTGTTTTCAATGTTTATTTCTAGCCCATTGAAATATTACGGTTAGCAAGTTAATGCTTTTATGACTCAGACATATGTACCTACATTTTATTGACTGAAGATTTTTTAAATCTCGGCTTTTACTCTTGCGAGGCGCTATTTGATAAAAATATGTTAGAATATAGAATAATCTGTGTCTACTACACTGTATAATGCAGACCTATATCAAATTGGTATTATACAAAACATTGTATAATTCCAATATCTTAATGATTGTTTATAAAAAGATATTCAGATTTCTAGCATTTCAGCCAGAACTCTAAAACAAACAAGTACGTGAATCTGGCCTTCACTGCGTTTATTTCACGCTTTAGAACTACTGTGGTGTTTGAAGAACCTCAAATTACATGCGAATAGTCGTCACAATGCTATGTTTATCAAAATTTACACACATTCGATTAACAATAGGGTTTGTTCATAACAATTTACCTACGGAACACATATTTTTGAGCAACTTTACTGCATTGTATGTTTTGTAAATAAATCCATGAAATACGTCTTAAAAAAACCGTTTTCGAGTTTATTTACAAATTCACATGTCGTCCTATTATTTTATATTGAAAATCTTTTTGAGATTATACGCAATATATCTTCGCTACATTTCGCTTGAACTGGGAGGCAGCTCATAAATATTAAAGTTTAAGTGAGTCAGATGAAGGCAATGCAAGTCTATTATTAGACATCGATATCCAATTTAGTTTTATGGCGAGATTGCATCTAATCCCTCGTAACTTTAAGCACCGAATATAGGTATTGCAGGCGTTGTTTCGATGTAGCAGCCAGCAGGTATCAAACGGTGGATTGGATCTGGGCCAAACTCTATGCACCATGTTTGCAATTGCAATTATGTGCTTGTACTTTGTAGTTTCATTACAATTCTTTTTTTTTATCAAATTACGTATGTTACTTTCAATTGGGTCTCGCAGTTTATTTTATTTATAACTTAATTGTCTGTTTGCCGAGTCTGAATGATTGGATGTCGGTAGGTTTTTATTTAAAATTAAAACAACCAATTCAAAATCTTTCAATCGACCTCCCAAAAACAAAGAAGATTCCCAATTCGATTTTTGCTTTTGTTACTCTATAGCTCCGTGGGTTTTCAAGCGATTGGCTTGATCATTTTTGTGTTTGATAGAAATTTGTTTTCATTTAGTCCCATTGTAGAATTTGGATTGACCCCCAGGGACGTTGGCGATCTTTTTTTTAGTAAATAATAATTTTGTTTATATAGTGAGTTCAGATACACAAATTTCAAATTAACTATAAACAAAAATAGTATCGTAAGGGACATTTTTGTCTTTCTATCCAGATAAATAAATAGTGTCATAAAAAATATGACTAATGCCACGGATACAGTAAAATGGAAATGGGAGGGACATACATCGAGTAACAAACAACCGATGGTCAAAAACAACAACAAATTGGTACCAAATACATGTAAAGCCTAAGCCAGGGAGACCACACAGGTGGAGCGACGATATCGTAAGAACAGCAGGTGCATCGTGGTCTAAAAGAGCTAATGATGGAATCGTTATTAACGTTTGGAAGAGGCTTTCTCCGCAGAAGCGCTTCTCACAAAAATATTAGACAAGTGCATATAAGTTAAGTAGCATTAGTTTAGTTAAGTTGAATTGTATAAAAATAAGCATAAGCAAGAATTATCTTATTTGCATAAGTTTATACTTTATAGACATAATCTATTATTGTAAATTAAATAGATGCGAGGTATAAAAGCTATTTTATTTTTAAGCTATTTTTTGTATTATCCCTTTATTTAAATTGATTAAATACATTAATATTAAAGTATCCTTCCTTTCGTTTATATATGGTTAAATTCAGGGGGTACAAAATATCTCAAAAAATATTTGTCGTGATGTAAGATAACGGTGTTACCGAGTCATTCTTAACGTGCACGAGACATACGCATTGTAATAGGTCATTGGCAGGATGTTAAATCCATGATGAATCATTAGGTTTTCCAGTAAGGACGTACGGTAAAAAAATAAATGGAACATACCTAATATATAAACACATAAATTATAATAAAGAGAAAATGATGTTCATATAAAAGAACTATGTTATACTTTATTCAAAAAATTTTACACAAAAAAAAAGAAATATTCAATCTAGACTGGTTTTAAGTTTTGGTTATCGTATGTCGCACACGTACGGAAACCAAAACTTAAATCCATACATATTGTTTTCCGTTAAAGAAGTTTAATTTAATTTTTACATCAACTAATTAAGGTGCCAAGGCGAATGTTACAAGTAAAATCACGTCAGTCGCAAAATATGCTGTAATATGCAGTAATCTGTCGAACACCCCTCATCAAAGTATCGATGTTCAATTATACTGTCACATGTAACACATGGCTTGATTGCTTATAATATATATTCTGTTAGCTATGTAATTAAATATGGCGTCGACTTTTTACAGAATTGAATACGTACAAGTAAAATATTTAATAAAAAAGGTTAGAAAAGAGAATACTAAAATGTTTGTCTACTATAAAGCTATGTAAGTATTATTATGATGTAAGCATGTATTTATAATGTAAGTATTGACTTATTTGATGCAACTTAAAATTAAGCTATTTTTCGTGAATTCCCAAATCGAAATTTTTCACATGAGAAATAAATATGTATATCTTAATTTAAGATATAAATTTTCTTTGATATATCTGTTGTTAATATAAAATTATAAATTTTACACAGATGCTGCTTGCTGTAAATTAGTTGAATAGCTTTTTTTCCTTCTTTATCAGTTTCTCGCACTTCATCATTAGTTTACATTAATCTATAGCTTACTGAGATGAACCTCAAATAATTTAACGAAATATCGTTGCTCTGTCTGTCCGGTTGAAAGGTAGCCAGCGTCCTTGCATTCACCACGAGGCAGTTTGGTCACCTTATCACCGAATATCATCGTCTAACACTGGACCAAGTAGAAAGGTTGGACTCACCTCTCCGCTCTATCCGTGATACATAATGGCGCTGTCACTACGTGCGAATTGACACTTATATGGGAAATATGTTTGAAAACACGAATCGTTTGAATTGTTTACGTAGCGAAAGTGATCGCGGAAGTATGTACGTGGTGGAAGGCGGTCGTCTCGCGCGCGGTCCGTGTGCTACTCACGGCGGCAACCGTTTCTCCGATCGTGGTGTCACGAGGAGAAAGTATTGGCCGTGGAGCTCCGGCTGGCTGGAGGGGACGTGACGCAGCACAGCCTTCGGTGAATCCTCATTCTAGAGTCGATCCGTCTGCGATTAGCACAAGATCCGCGTACCATCACGTTTGATGACCAATTATAGATGATTGATTATTTAACCTGACTTCAAATTATAGCTATTAAAGTTATTTAAAACTTTTTTGTAGTCCATTGTAATGGTTTAGTAATTTTTTTATATAAACTTTTTAGTTGAACATAAATTAAATAATTTCTTTGTTTTAAAGGAGATATCCACGGCGACCAACAATTAATTAATTATTATTCAGGAGCCTTATATAGTATATTTTACTCAAAACAATTCACAGTAATAATACTTATATTTATAATGCATATAAATGTATTATAAATACACGCTGTATACGTAGGTAATAACAGTTAGGTTGTATGCGGTAATAATCCTAAAACCATTCTATAGAAAGCGACAATTGGTTAAGTATTTTAATTAGAAAGAATAGAATTACCTTAATTGTTTTTTCAATGTGGGCTAGTTTAAACTACAAATGAATACGAATGAGTCTATTAAAGTGCTCGTATAAATTAAGCAATTAAACTCAGTTCCCACGAAACTTCATCCCCTGGGAATGCTAAAGTGATTAAGCGATATCTTTAACTGATAGTTGTTGAAACTATTGTTTTACTATTACTTTTAACTAATTCTTTGAGCTTTTTACTTCTTAATAACTATTATCATTAACTTTATAGTATATGTCCATAAATTAAAGCTATAGTTTGTGTTTCTTAATAATTATTATTTGATATTTATATAGTTTTATTCTCCTATATTTGTATATTTATATGGTTTATTAAATACATAATTGAATTTGCGTGATTACAGTTTGTTTGTATCAGCCAATTAAAATACTTTTTTTCTGCAAATGTAAGAACTGTAGTTTGAAATTGACAAAACAACATTTCGATATAATCGCCGCTCTTTATGAATTTGTTTTGAATAATTGCCCGATACAACTTTTCATCACGGAAATTAAAATATTTATGAGTATAGTTAGCTTAAACAAATAGTGACAGGGCACAGAGGGTTCCGAGTTTTACATCCTTGATGACATCTCAGACACAGGGACGGATTCTACTTATAAATAATGCTATTTCATTTATTTTGTTTGTCATGTTTAATAATAAATAATATATATGTATGAGAAATTTTGAAAGATTAGAAAAAATTTGATCACGAGGTGGGATCATTTTTTTTTCTATTCTTTCAAAATTTCTCATTTATAAAGCATTTTAATGCTATAAAACTAAAAATTTAATTTAATATTTATATATTTCATCAAGAATATCTAAATTTTGTCACTATTTACTCATAAATTTCTCTGCGATGTTTTGACAAACACAATTATTCATTGTTCTCTTTACCTTGTAGATAAATAATGGTAACAAATAAGTAAATTGAACTGAAGGCAATCATCTGACTGATACTGATAAACAAGAAATATTGTAATGGCGCAATACGGCCCTGTGTGGTCGGAAGGCATCTGTTTATACAATTATCAGTTAAGAGGCGAGTCAGTGGCGCACGCTGTTCTTCCTAAATGAGTCCTTCATGAACGATACTCATCTGGACTTATAATAAAACGACAAAGCACGATCCCAGATTAGTCTTCATCTAACACCCTAGCAAGTAATACGTGTGTCCGTTCCGAAAATTATTTTATTTCAAAAACAATAGCATAAAACTCAATTGTAATATGGAAGAGCTTTGTCAATATACTGAAAGTTGGGACCAAATGTATACAAAGCAGTATGTTCAGTGCCGAAACACAGATCCTGTTCCTAAACAAAGGTACCAAGCAAACGCCCGCGAGCGAGATCGTACACAAAAGTTAGTATCTATACATTTATTATTTCCAATATTTTATTCAGTGTCAGATTGTAAGCATCTGAAATTTCAATGATTCATTTAAAACAGTTGGATTCAAAATTGGAGATAAAGGAATTTTACCATTTGAAAAAAAAATGTCTTTAGTTCTCTAATCACTGTTTAAAAAGAGCTGAGCTGGAGATCAGTTCTGCGTTGTTTCTACAACACTACAATTCTTCTGAATAGAACTGAAATTCCGAAAATAATGGAATATAGCATATATATAATAGGCAGCATGACCTGCAAGATTTTACATAAATAAAAAAATCGAGTTCAAAGCAGAATTGAAATTGCATTTACTTTAAACTAAGTAATGTCATTGTATTGGGCATTCTGACAAATTGATCGAAATAAAATTAAATTTCCCATTCATTATTCAATAATTATAATATTATCTGGTATATTTTATATGCAGAATATTTAATAAATTTTCTTTCAATTAACTCTATAAATAATGGTCGTCTAATGTTTATGCATGAATTTTCTTGCAAAATATTCTTATTTTTATTAGTCTTCGTATGTAATGCAATAAATAAATTGTAACAGGGTTTTTTATTTTCCATACTTCAAATGATTATCACAATAATATGAATTTCCAAGCAGCGTGAACATGGCGTTCAACGCGCTGCGCCTGCTCATCCCGACGGAACCTCCAGACAGAAAACTCAGCAAAATTGAGATTCTTCGACTCGCTGGCAGTTATATTACACACCTAGATAACCAACTGTACACGGGTAATTATTACTTGCATTACTCTTAACATTCAGCTTGTTATAAAACCCTACTTTGGCTCTTATACTCTCAATATGATATTTTAATGAAGTAGGTAAAACAGCAAGCCACATTGTTGAATATATCTTAGAAGGCTATTTTTCTGGATATATGTGTTGGTGTTTTCGTGAACTGTGTTTAGGAACACGACTTCAATTAGATAAGTCGGACATTCGATACCAGATGCGCGTACAAGAAATAAATAGCTTTTTCAACGACACTTATAATTATCTGTCAACCCCTCGAGCTCATTGGAGTCCTGATGTCTATAGTGCGAATATAACATATAATATATTCAATTTTTTTACTGTAAAATTAATTTATTATTTTTCATAAGAATAACTGAGGTTTATGCTGCGTTGTAGGAGAATAGGACTATTACTCGAATACAAGTAACACAATGCATTTATGTGATTTACTGTTTTTAGGAGACATGGAAAGACCCTGTTTACGGAATAACGATTACGAACACAAAAATACATCCTTGTGTACCTTTTGTTGGTCTACTGTCAAAAAAGAAGTAAGCGTACTCTTTCTTTTTTAATTTTATTTGCCGTATAACGCACGACCTTTTTGCAAGCATGTTAATTAATATTTATAGATTTCATTTCTTAATAAGGTGTTAGAATGAATGTGAATCATTGACATAATCTACATAGCTTTGTCTTTTTATTAATATACTCAGTAGTAAATACTATATAAGTGCTTTCGTAATTGAGTACAATTTAACATGAAATAAGCTGAAGGCTTGTCACCTTAGGGTAAGAGGCGTAATGATCGTTTTTACATAATCTAAACGGGTGATATTGCTATTAAATCGATGTGAATATAATTATCGAATGGCCATGGCTACGTTATGTACATGTTTCATATAAATAATTTATTTGTATACATATTAACCTTACATTAATTTAAGAATTTAAAAAAGGCAATAATAATAATAAACATTTATTTGTTTGACAAGACATTTAATGTAAATAAACCCATAAAAAGCATTTCGATGTTATAGTGAGACTTATATTTTTAATAATTTAATTATCTTTTTTCAGAAATCTGCAGCAATGGTGACAAATTTATTTACCGGATCATTGTAATTTCGTTTATTAACAAGGAAATATATATCAATTAATACTAGTCTTTCGTCTATAACATTAAGATATTATGGTTTAGAATATAAAGTATATACTGTATTGCATTATAAATAAACGTATTCCTTTATTTAACAAAAGAGCAAAACATAGAAATTGTGGTAATAGTTACTTATATTTATTATCAATGTCGCACCGTTCTTGAGCGATATTTTAATGAAAAAAGTATTCTAGTCAACTTTTTTTCAATGTAACGCTAAATTACCCAGCTTCTTCATAATATATTAGAGGCGTTGAAATAATTCATTTCTCCTTTTTGATGAACATACCAACAGGATTACTCTATGTAGCAGTTGTTGGCATTTACTTATTAAATTATTGTAATGGCGTGTTGCAGGTGGATTTATGCAAAAATTAAAAACTATTGTATGAATTGTATTAATAGCTGAATAAAAAAAATACACCCTATGCGTTTATTTTATTTTTGTCCGAAAGTAGCATGAAGAATAAAAATCACAAAATTATATAAATGCGTGTTACTGCTTTTTTATCTTGCATGAATAATATAGGTTATTCCGTAGGTTTTCTCGTAGATACAATAGCGGGGAGTGTTCATTTTACCTTCACCTAACAGTAAATTTAAGACCAGTGGTGACTCAGTGGTGAGGACCTCGGGCTTTAAAATCGATAAGTCGGGGTTCGAAACCAGGCGAGCGTGCAAGAAACAAATTGATTTTCAATTTATCTGCACATGTGGATAACATCACCACTGCTCGAAACGGTTCACGGTTTTTCCTGAAGGAAAACATCGTGAGAAAACCGGCGTGTCTGAGAATCAAAAACTCAACGACATGTGACATCTGCCAACCCGCACTTGGCCAGCGTGGTAGATAATGGCCTAAACCCTAATAGGATGCCTGTGTCCCAGCTGTGGGAACATATATGGGCTGATGATGAATAGTAAATTTTAACTTTCCTGTGTTCTGATTTATTTGTTTATAATGTCCAAGTTTCTTATCTGTAAAGTTACAAAATTTAGAATCTTAATCTAGATTAGGAAATCTCATAACTATAATAACTGGTAAAAACTATAAACATAGAAATATTAAAAACGTATGATAAATGAAACAACATAATATGGCACCATTTATTTATTTCATTGTAGGTCTGATTGAAGCACATTTAAAAGAAAGTATATCAAAATGTCAAAGGACATCACAACCAGTTTTTTAAAAGGTGGTAAAATTAATCTAAGATAGGATTTGTGGCAGTGGACCTATTACAATCTAATAAGTACAATTGTAGCGTAGCAATTAGGTTTTGAAAAAATATAACAACAAATGTTAATACAAAATCTAATATAAATACTAAGTTCTATTTACAATTTATCCTAAAATAGTATTATTTTTCTTTTGTGAAATTAGTCTCGAGTATATTGGGGAATTTCGATTTTTATATCCAAACAGTCTACTTAACATTCCGATTTCTTAAACATCAATTTATATTCGACATTTACGGAAAACCAATATTGTATTTTGCCACATATAAAATCATAAGTACTTCGATTGGCTTAATAATAAGTACCTAGGTTTCCAAAATATTATTTCAACAAAACTAAAATTGATAAATAAAAATAAGTAGCAACAAGTAAGTAGAACAATATCTAAGTAGTTCATTATTAAGTTTAAGAAAAAATACAACATCATGGTTTTGACAAACCTACAAGTCATTATAAAATTCCTAATTATATTTGACTAGCAAAAAATCTAGTCAACTTGACCTTATGCTAAAATTTCATAAATAATAAGGCAAGTATTATTTACAGAATAATACATATTCATTTATATAAACAATCATAGATAATCTTCTCATTACACTTAAGAAATGCAAAATAAAAACAATAGTTAAATCTCTCATACAAGAGCCTTGTAACAACAATAAAACACCGTTTCCAGAACATTTCGTACTTACATATAATCCTCTACGAAGACATCACAGTCAAATGATATTAAATATAACCTACAAAACCTTTTCTTGTATAAATTTAACACTATTACGCAAGTTTCACTACGTCCATTATTCGTTTTGTATTGATAAAATACAGCAACATCTAACCGGCATGTTATATTAATGATCTTTTATTTTAAATAAGAGTTATCATTTAAAAAAATACACTTACGTAAATGTATGCTACTTTACCGTTATAATGCCCCAGATGCTGCTAATATCCAATCCATACAAAAAACACCTGCATTGTATCATACATAACTTTCTATTTACACTGTTCTATACAATTACCTGACAACCGGCTATCGAATACTGTTCCTGTCTCGACCAATAAACGGACTAGATTCGTGGTTGTTCTTCTCCAGGTTACCAGATAACGTGGGGTCTGGCCGACTTCGTTTGAAGAACCCAAGCTTCCACAGTGCTATGATGAGAAGTATGAGAACTATGAGACCTACTATAATTGAGACAATTATCACCCACAATGGTACTTCCGAAGGCTCGCTTATCTTCAAGTCAGGATATGCAACGGTTTCGACCTAGAACATATTAAAATAATGATAACCATTCCAGTATGTAATATTTAAATACAATATCTATTAACAGATTGTCGATACCGATAAACTGTATCGAATGAGTGCAAGGCCACATCCAAATAAGATTTAAACAAATCAAACTAACACACTGTATCACTAGAGAAATTTGAGACGTATATTTAAGAACTTTGGTGCTTAATATACCTTTGTTTATGCACTAAGGCAAGCTCCCATTTATAAATGAAATAATGGTTTACTAAGCCTACCATGAGAAGACTGGTATTATTTTAAAGTATTAATTACCGTCGCAGTATCATCGTGGCGCTTATTCTGATGGATATTATAGTGCTCTGGAATATGTATAAACGCAGTGGAAGCAATGTTGACATGGCTAACTCGTGGGTAGTCTTCTACTAAGGTAGAATTCCAAAGCCGGGCCTTTACTGTGATGGTACTTGCTTGCATTCGTCCCAATCTATATATCACACATTGAAACTGAATGCATTTGGCTGTTTTCTTTAAGCAGTTCTGTAAAGTATAAAAATAATTTATAAAGCTATGTATATAGCTTAGACATAGATTAGCAAAATTGTGGTTAAAAGTATTGATAGATGGACTATTTGAAATATTTGTGTTCGAAACAAACTTTTTATTAAATATATTGTATTTTAAACTATCCTGCTTGAAGATGCCTTACCATGTTTACAACGTGCTTTCTCTGACCATCCTTATCTGTATAAGCTTCAGCTTTAACAATGTCACTTTCCCTTTTTCTTCTTATTTTGTTTTCAGCTCCACTTCTAAATTCGACGGATTTCTTAAACGTCGAGTTATGTTCTTTTTCTTGAGAACTAGCACTCAATTTTCCAGCGCTTAAAAATGGATCCATTTCCAAGTTTTCCAGATATGGTTCAAAAGATCCGGGTCGAGTTGTTAGTTTCAGGGGATTGATTTCACTTCCATAAATTATAAAACATTCACCGTTACTTTGATCTAAACAGAAATAAGAATTTTATGAAACGACCAGATACATAAAAATGTTATTAGTAACAACATCAGGTTGTTATTGAAAATTGTCAAAATTTTGGATATTTCTATGTTTCAAAATTGATGTCTGGTGATACTAAAAACAATTAGCAAACGATGAAATAAAATTTTAATATCTACTGACCAGCCTCTCCATCAACGGTAGGCACGTCTTCAGGATATAGCAACCATTTTCCTTGATCACTGTCAGATGCGACTTGATGAGGCCACGATATTACCACTTGCAGGGATGATACACGCCACGGCCCTTCGTTGAATACCTATCAAATTTGGTTGGATAAAACAATATATCAGAAATATTTCCATGTAATGGGTGTAGAAAAAGATAATTACTGGCTTTCTTATTGAAATAATTATGACAACATACAGTTTGGGACGATTTACATTCTTAAGGAGCGGGTATTAAGTGAATGATCAAATAAAAGCCTTACCTGATAAGTATGTATAACTCTGGTTCCTACATCATCAAAGTAGGTCATAGCTGATTCTCCTTTTACTTCACCACCATAAAACACTTGTTCAGGTCGTGCAGCCCTAAAACGGGAATGGAAACACAATTTAGAGATTTTGAGAAAATTTATGACGAAGTGTTCTCCGACACGAAACATCGAATACATGTTGAGTAATTGATGAATATCGCGTGAGGGGTCCTTCATATAAAAAAAGCGATTTTTATATGTTACTAAAATAATTTATTATATATTACTTAACATGCTTTTTGTGAGATCTAAAATCCATTTCAGAATTTAAAACAAAAAATGAATCAGTTAAATGTTTTGAATTAAATAGATACACACCCTTTTATCAAAAGCTCGGCATTCTTGATCACTAATGCTTCTATTTGAACTGGTTTCTTGCCAGGGTATAGTTCTTTAGATGTAGAATTTGCCCAGATCGAGAATACAACGGACGGCTCGTTGTCTTCTAAGGCCCTGGCATCAAACCTTATTGTTATGGGCACTGAGCCATCCGCTTGTTTCTTGAACGGGTTTTCGAGGAGGCAGGACACTGTTGTTTTGTTCACGCTTGTACATATCATGTGCTTACCCTGAAAATTTAAACGTTATGGTATAATGATGTAATAAGTCACTGTTTTACCATAGTAAAGTAGTTTACGTTTTTAATAATATGTGTTAAGCGAAGTCGTCATCAGTGTTTATGTTGTTTTTATGTATTGTTTGTTTTTTATTAATCTATGACAACTGTTTATTTTCATTAATGTAGGTTCTGATGGTCAAGTTTAAACTCCTTAAAGATAGGATTTAAATGTGGGATGTGGGAATATCAGTTACACTAACTGTAACTGTATAATATAAAATTTAGACAGTTAACTTTAAAATACATACTTAGTAATATGTTTATAGTAGGTAGATTTGTATAACAAACTGAACAGATCGAATACCGTGGGTAGGTTTATTTCTGTTATATTTACGTTTAATTTTTTATACATATATACTCACACTTATATTAGCAGCGATATAATGCAAGCTTGCATGATGCTGTACAAACAATTGTGCCTCATAAGCGGATTCTCCATAATTATCCACTGATATAGATAGCTTTATCTCTTCTTCCTGACCTAGTGTAAGAGCGTATGATTTTCCGTCTTCAGCTGTGGAACAAAATTTAAAATAATAGTCAAATCTGAACTTCTGGAGAGATTGTGACTAACATTTTTCAGCGCCATCTATTCATATAGTCATGTTGAGCATAATTAAATACTAGTGTTTTGTGGTGTATACACAGATGGCGCTTATATAAAAATTCAAATGTTTAATAAAATTACAATTTAATTTATTTTAATGATATACATACTCTTGGGAAGTTGTAGGACAGGGTCCACAACAAGATCGCTAACGCAGATCCCATCCATGCCACAATCGTTGAGGAAGTTAGCACTAAATGCCGTAGTTGCTGTTGCATTTAGTACAGGGTAGTCATCAATGTTCGGTAGATCGCCACTACTTGAATATTGGGGATCTATGTGAACTATTTTGTATGTCACTTGGAACTGGAATACGTTAGTAAATGTATGTGTTAGTAAGTAGAATTATTATTTTAAGTTTCTATAGATATAGTAGATATCTAATCGCATATCTATGTATGTATTAAGAATACCTACTTTAATCGGCGTTTGTATATCCCTCGTATTATTTTTCAGGTAAACAATATGTTCCCTACAATGTTCTTCATCTTTTCCTAGTTGAATTGTTTTGTTAACAATATTTGATTTTTCAGAATCGAAGAAAACTCTAGAATATTTTCTGCCGCCCGGAAAAGTTTCTGCTTCCACGACGTAATTAAGTTCATGTACATTGCTATGACTAGATCTCACTAAAGATTTTATGATGCAACATGCTTGGAAATGAAAACATGTATAATTCGATTTTGGGTCTTTTTCACACCCCTGTAACGTTGGGTCAATGTTTATTATTGTATTCGTTGGCCTTATCGACGTCTTGATGTCTATAATCGGCTTGGTTCGAATGAAAGCAACACTGCTCTGTAAATAAAAAAGTAAGCATAATAATTAAAATGTTTCCGGCACATCTTTAATTGTTTACAAAATAGCTTTAACCAACATTTTCATAAGCGCCAACTAGAAGATCTGGATAGCCATTAGAATCAAGATCTGTGCCCCCTGATAACGAATAGCCAAATGTTTTCATTGTAATTGGCAACGACTCTGCTTTTATTATCTGATCAGGTTTAGCTTTAAGTCCAGTTTTTCTATCACCCATATGTATGTATACCACTCCGTTCCCTTCATAGGGGCTACCAATAGCTATATCTTCGCATCCGTCTTTGTTTAGGTCTCCTGTGTTTGCTATTGCTATTCCAAATTGAGATTCTGATTTTCCCGTAAGTTTGAGACTATATTCTTGAGGTAAATTGTGGTTTTTATTGAGATACAGATAAACAGCACCGCCCGCATCTCGTGAAAAGTAAAATGGTGCACCTACTAGCAGGTCTGGTAAACTGAAATAAAGATATAATCATGTTGAAAAACAAATAAAACTTCATATTTTAAATCTATTGATCAGCAAAATTAATATGTTTTAATAATTCATTTTATGATAAGCGAACACTGTTAAAAGATTTTATGATAATTTAATTATAGTACATATAGCATCAGTATATATAAAATAAGTATATTCATACCCATCCCCATTAACATCTGCTGAAGATACTTCATAACCAAAGCTTGAACCAAATTGTTCGCCATTTAGCAATAGAGTAAAGTTAAGAATATCCACGTCCGTTCTCGTCCAATCGTCAATGACTCGTTTGCTGAAGATAACAACTTGTCCCGTGCCATGTGCTCTCGGTGCTCCTGCAGCATATGAAGGTTCCTTGCCAAAAAAGCTGGCGCCTGATACCGACATTCCTAAAATAACAAAAAGAGTTTAATAATTTCAAACAGAGTTATAGTTCACTTTATATAAATTAGTCAAAATGTTAAAAAGAATATGATCATTTGCTGATGATTTGTCTTTAGAAAATGTACAAAATAGTAAAGTTAGCCCAGATTGAGAAGACGACCAACGGCTCATTATACATATACCTCATTCAAATCGTAACTATAACTTTTACAATTCCTTCTTTATTGCGTAAAATATGAAAGAGCTTTTGAAACAAAATATTGAGGTAACAAAAGAATATTGAAAAATATTTACCGAGATAGCTATATTTTTCAACTGGACTCACTCCATCCTCTACAGGAGCCATATAGACAACGTGATCACGTTCGATTAGATCATCGTTTGTGTCCTGAGTGAATATAGTCCCCCTCCAAGTGTAAGGTCCAGGACTGCCCAATACTAGAGTATCATCTTCTAGCAGTGAACTGCTCGTTCCTACTTGACAAAAACCAAATTCTTCATGCTCTCTGAAAAAAACATGCATGTAATTATAAAATATAGTATTTTTTATCACAGATAAAATACATAACGACAGAAAGTAAGTGAAGTGTGTAAAATTTGAATTCCATAATTTAAATCTTAAGACGTTAAATGCCAGACATTGTTCTCGTTATTTCGTTCCCTCCATGATTAAGTGTACATTTAGATGTTGGTCTCAAATGAAGCTTGTTAAACAAAATTTATGATATCATAGCTTGGATTTGATTATACCTTTGCACCGACCGGCCTCGACATGGCTCCCATACATCGACTAATTGAAGGTCATTGCTTAGTGTGTAGCAAAGGCCTTGTCCAAATTGAGACTCTCCGGACTTACGGATGTACCTGAAATTATGTTGAAAATTATATGTTATTTGTGTTATACGGATAATAAGTTAACGTAAGGGATTATACGTACCTGTGTGCACAAACAACAGCCTTCTTTCCTGGTCCCTGACTCCGAACTGATACACCAAGCCATTGCCCATCTTTGATTTCATCGGGATGCGGCCCAGATAGGTGGATTGAGTCCAGAGCTATATATTATATATCATTACCATTTTGCAAAATATAAACAAGCAAATGATCATCAAATTAAAGCGAATATCGGTATATAGTTCTTTAAATCATAAAAGCCATTTCAGTAACAAAAGGATTAGTAGTTTCACAAATAAAATCAATTACTTAGATTAGAAACAATAAACTTTTGTTTTATATGGTATACAACTAAAAGTTAAAATTATGTGGTTGGCTTTATAGTTGAAAACCAATTAAATCTAAGAAAATGTAAGCCACACTGATAATATCAATTGAATTATCGTAACTAAAGTTTAACTATCTTATTTTAACAATGAAAAATCCTAATAGAACCACGGTATTTTTTAACTTTTAGCCAAGATTACACCAGCAAAATACGAAATAAATTCAACCCAAACAAATTAATTGAACACAAGATAATAAAAACTGATAATAAAATCCTTCTATGCTCGATGATATTTCATTCGAAGTAAAAGCAACAACCAATAGTTAAAAATAAAATGTATTACTCATTGCTTGTACTTAATACAGCAACTGAAACAATCCCATTAACAAGACCAAGAATGTGGATACCTCGGCAAATGCAAAGCATTGCAACCAGGCGTGTATGATGCAATATAGGAATATCAGATAAACATGTGGCAAATATAAAAAACGTTGCAAAGAAATAGGAAGTAGGTGTTTTGCGTGTCATGTTGCACAGATATCGTGCGAATGCGATCAACTAACGGTTCTCGTCGAGTCCAGATAAACATGCATCCAATTTTTCGTAACTTTCGATAAGCGAAAAACAAACATTTCTCTCAAAACCTGAAATGAATACAACGTGAAGATACGGCGTGATCTAGATGCAATCAACTCAAACGTGTGGTCTCAGGTTAATTTAAACTGATATCTACTTCATGTTAATTTTGAGCAATACTGATATTAAATTTATCGATGGCCGATTCGTTAATTCACCCAAGACACCAATTATGTTTAATTCGAAGTAAGTACTGATTACGGTTACTCTAAATGTAATTACAATTAGTTTAATCGGCCCCGTGTTGCGTATGGACTTGTTAGACGACATCTACCAGAAATATTGTGGTTTTGCACGATTACTGGCGGTGCAAATTTAGTCCTATACCTTCTTGTTAATTCTATAACCGATCACCTTGTAAGTCTAAGTTATGTGTTACGCGAGGACTACGTCTCAAATTCAAATAAAACTTATCTCAAAAAGTCTAATAAAACTTTTTTAAATAAGGTTTGTTTAAACAAAACATCTACTGATTAAACAAAATCTTATAAAGCAAACTAATGTTTACGCCTAGCCAACTTTTGTATGCAGTATTCATTATTTCCATTAAATTGGGTGCTGTGGCAAGCGTTGTGAGTGGGTGCTTTTGAAAGCCGTTAGTGCTGATTCATCGTATGCAATTTGGGAGTTATTTCCATTTTACTTTTCACCTTTGACTATAAATAGAAATAAAACCCAAGTAGTAAAAATAATTGTGTGCAAAATCATTCGTATTAGTTAGTTGCATGCGGTTTACATTGTCTGGAACATAGCAATCGACGATTAGTATAGTAAAAGTATAACAGCGAATTAGTCGGTATTAGTTTAGGAGCGAATAACTTAAGTAAAGGATATTGAGACCACAGCTCACTTACTCGTGTTTATCTTGCCGTACTTCGCTGTTTGGGGCACCACCGACAAAAGATAACAGTTTAGTTAAAACATATTGACAATCTTACAATAGAACTCTGTTCCAGCTTGTACAATTTTTATTTTTCTGCTGTTCTTAATCACGAGTTTAGGTTTTTGAGTGTCTCAAAAAGTAGATAAAGCATGGCTTGTGTGCTTTATATTGCACGCTTTATATTTTTGAGAAAACTCTCCAGGAGTTGAGTGTAAAGCTAATGCAGAATTCTGAAATAGAACTACTGATGCTGCTCCTACATCATTGTACCTAAAGCTTAATTCACTAATTGTGATCTAATTCTACTGTGTTACTAATAAAATCAATTGTATGCAATATGTGCATCTAAATACTACATTATCATACAATTCTGTGTTTCTGCCTAACAATATAAATTATTTAATACATACACCTACGTATGAATAAAACTAAATCCCAATGTTAAACTTATCTTTATTGCAACGGATAACGATATTAAGAGACAGAATCTACGGGTCGTAAAAGAAAGTTTTATGAAAGTGTGTTCTTGATAAGTTGTAAGATATTATGAGATAACGCTTTAATCGCTATGCATTTATATTTTCTTTGCATATTTGATAACATTTATCGTATTGTTGATATGAAAAATTGTTGCCTAATTACTACTATCCCGAATCCCACGACATTTCAAGAAAACGAAATATTTAAGTTGCATTAATCTTTCGCCAAATTACAAGATATGTACCTAATGTTGTATAATAATACGTTAATAGAACGCTTTACTCACTTCTTTTTCCATCAGTAACAATTTGTTCGCAGTCCCGTAAGGATGTACTGAGTCGACATTTCCATAAAGCTCCGGACTTCGTTGTGTTTGGCTGAAGGTTTTGTCCAAGCGGAGCTCCTACAAGAAGCCTGAAATAAATGAAACATTGTAGTTTCAATAATTGCGCTTTGAAGAATGCAGAAATATAGCTTTAAAATTAATTGCTGTTCGTTTGCTAAAACTTAAAATCGTATAAATTTGACATAACTCTTGTTTCTTCAGGATCGGTGTAACCATACTATGTAATTGGTTTATGTCTACTCCAATAGAAAAGTTCATATAATATAAACCGGTTTTAATACCAAAGTGTATAATTATAAGTAATCATAAATTAATAAGAATAATAATGCTAATGCTAGTAGGTCAAATATAACAGGTCCATCAAAACTAATTCTTCATGACATGCACGAATATGTGTAGCAATAAATAACAATGCCTCTCTTTTGTCATAATTGTTAAATGCTAATTTGAAAACATAAACTACAACCACATCATATGCATATTATTAAGGGTATTTATATTCAGAGGTAGCGCGGTGAACAGTCCCCTCAAAGAAACGTATACCCTATTTTGATAACGTCTATCACTTAATTAGTAGATACGCGTTAATTAGAATGTAGTTATTTATTGACTTTTCGGTGCATATTTGGAATGGTTCAACAAAATTGTAGGTTTTTACTACAGAAAGTTTTGAAATAATGGATAATACGAAACATTTACTACCCTATGTACCTACATAGGGAATGTTTCACAAAATGATAACAATAATTAAATATATTCTAATTTTATTCCAAGGAAGTACATTATTTTAATCATTCCTACGCATGGATAAGTTATATTATATAATATAGACATTACTGTTTACTTCCTATAATTAAAACCCACACAAAGCCATTAGATAATTCACGAGAAAGTCAAATGGTCAAATCACTTTGTTCTATTTTGTTTGTAACAAAAACTATTCATCATGACGTAGCGAATCGATTACAGTGCGCATTCGATCACTCGATATGAAGCAAACCCGCATTCAATTTAACATTGGTTATGCTCAGAGAGCCCTATGATTGTACGACTATCTACTGACTTCATGCATTTAAATGACCATAAATCACTATCCACTATTTAATACACCCTATAATACTCAGCTAACCGAGCTTCTAGTAATTATACTGATAGTAATTACAGCACTAATACATAATCGAATAAAAAGTAGAGTAATAATCGAATAAAAAGTAAAATTGATTTTGTAATGCACGTTGCGAGATATGCCTGAATTAAAATTATCATGCCACTATTGTTCTTGATCTTAGTGTACTGAATAAATAGTATTCAGAATATTACACCCACATGGCAAAGTTCGTTGAACTGTCGTAATACAGGAATACGTTAAAAGCACGGAGATACAATTAAGCCCTCATTGTTTTAGCTGATGTTACGAGTTGCGACATCGCGTTATCTGTATATATTGAAGCGCCCGTGAAAGCAAATGCCCTAAATTTGACATAAAACAAATGACCGACGTCGGCGTTAGCATTGGGCGGGTAAGATTGACGTTTAATTTTCAAAACTGCAAAACGCATCGGTCAAGCCCTCATACCCAATTTACAATACAAAGGGTTCATTAGGACCTTCGTGCTTCGCGCCCACATCGTGATGATCGATTTGGCCCCCATAATTATATTCGCCTACGTTCAACGATCGCGTGGAACTGTAAAAGGATATTAGATTACGTGAATAAAATGTCTTTCTGGTAAATCTATCCTTCCATTAAGTAGTGAAAGGTAAACATCTCGTCTATAAAAGACCGCTCCTATGTGGTGTAGTGTATCGCAGCTCTGGGTGTGCCTGGTTCCCCACACAGCGATAAAATCCCATCACAACGACATCCATTCTCAACGGTGTTTGATAGCTGTGACATACTGCAATGATAAAACTAACAGTATGAGCTTGAAATACTGATATCCAAAAACTTTAACCGTCTCTATACTTTTCGCTCATAGCTTAATATGATTAATAAACATTCCTTGTTGTACACATAAATGAAATTGAGAAAAATGTAAAATACAGCACAAGAGGTTAAGGTACAGAAGGCGATCTTATCGCCCTTGAGGGATTTCTATCAGACAACCACAAAGCAAAAGACAAAATGTGAAGTAAGAGAGCAGACGTCATAAAAATATACATACACATATTATATAAAAATTATATACCAATTTTCATATACTGTATCCAAATTAACATGAAAAAAAATAATCTTTACAATTTGAATAAGCAGAGTGATGAGTTCTTAAATTTCCTGTAGTAACGAGTGATTTCTTAAGACTAGCATTAAAAATGGGAAATGAAACTCTTCTTACAGAATTAGTTAGATCACAGTGCAAATAAAGGCATTAAAATTAATTGTTTAATAAGGCTTTACGATACTGCACTTTTATATCATAATTTTAATATTTTTATATTGCAGGCAATATACGTTACAAAATAGAAAATACCTATGTACATATTCAAGTGAACCTTCGTTCATTGTCCTTTTGTCTAATATGTTATTAAAGAAACCTACTTCTTTAATTACATATTAGAAAAAGGCCAATGTTTTATAACCCTTCCCTATCAGGCATATACTTATTATTCAAATTTTAAAATATTGTACGAGTAAAACATATATGTTGTGCTTAAAAATGCGCAAGTGGTATCCAAAAGTCAACTATCAAGCTCATTATATGTAAATAATGCGTATGAGCGGTAGCGAAGTGACGAGCGTCGCCGGTGGTCTGGGGTCCGCAAACACCATTGTCCAAACTTTATTGCCACACCGCGGAACGGCCTGACAACTTCCCGAATTCAGCCGCGAGCGCTCTGTGATGAATGAAGGTAATTTATATCATTCAGTTACGAGATCACTAACGTTGGAATTTAAAACAATAAGATTTTTTACTAATTATGGTCACACATGATAAAAATGTTGCATTACGATTAAATTTTATGTTATAATTCTGAGATTGGTATAATAATTATGATTTTATCCGACATAGCCGATATTAGGCTTCCCAAAGTTTTCTTATTTAATATTTAAGCTGTTCCATGCAACCGGGCGAAAGAGGCTCCAAAGGTCGATATTTAGAATCGCGTAAGACTAATGGTTTGGATTCGACGAAATAATAACAGGCACAAGTATTTTATAATAAAAACAGTTCTACCATACCTCAAAAAGTATAATTAATTCACACTGAATAAATAAACTACGACGGTAAATTGCTGAATATTTAAATACCTTCCAGCAATCATGCATAAAACGAAATTTAATTATTTGATGAGATCATAAAACGTTAAACATTCAATTTAAGATGTAGGAATTGCAATTTGATTTACCATGAGAATGTTTGTGCGACATGCTTCGTGTGTGGCACAAATTGTATGGAATGGGTATGATGATTTGAAATTTTATTTTCCCCTTTCTATTTTAATGGTTTAATAAATGACCTACAGCAATTTAGATATAATTGAAGGTACATTTTGTACGATACATATTCTCTGAAAGTGTACTCGTAAACTACAATATGTGTACATCGTACAATATCGTACAATCGAAATCACATATTGAAAGTCAAATTCTATTAAATATTTTACAATACTGTCATCGTTGCGTGGCGTGTTAAAGTATATAATGCTGGGAGTCAAAGCATTACATTCATTACCTTAAATTTGGGGGGCGAAGTTGCTTGCGTCCGTAGGATTTACCATCTTTCTCATCAATCCTAAGGTGGGCACCGCGCCGAGAGGATGTATGGCTGGTGGGGAACCAGTCCCTAGCGCCAACCTCAGTGGAACGGGCAACCACTGTTGTATTTGCCTTCTCCTGGGAAAAGGCGTCACCCCAGGTAGCGACTGTTATATCGTCCTCACTCGTGGGAATTGAAATGAATGAACAATTTAACTCTGCTATAAACAACCAAAAATCCAATACAACTAACAATAAAACTCTAACACAACAAATTTTCCACAAAGGAATGTTTGAGACTAGACCAAGAGCACTATCACTTGGTGATTACCCAGGTACTAATCTCATAACAAAAGATGCAGCTCCCGAACCCAGTGGAAGCATTGATGCGGATTGGAGACAAGTCTCTGGTAAAAAGAGGCCTAATCCAAGCCCAGAAAGAAATGAGCTCCAAAAACAGACAAAACTTGATACATACTGGCTGTCCCAGAATCCACCAATACCTACAACAAACAGATTTGCTAGCTTAGATGCTGATAACGCTGAAATAGAAAAAAGAACCGCTACTGAAAAGATAAATAAGCCACCACCGATATTTGTCGATAAAGTTGGTAATATTCAACCCCTTCTTAAGATTCTTAATGAACATGCCCTTGATATGTATTACCTTAAAGTTATTAATAACGATCAAGTTAAAATACAGCCAAAACACCCAGAAGCATACAAGACCATTGTACACCAACTTGAACTGAGAAATACAGAGTTCTACACATACAAACCAAAGCATGAACGGAGTTTTAAAGTGATACTTAAAAACATGCATCCATCCACGGAACCTGAAGAGATCAAAGCGGCGTTAGAAGAATTAGGGCACTGCAGTACCAATATATGGAACATCAAACAAAGAGCAACAAAGAAGCCACTTCCTCTATTTATAGTCGAATTAAAAACAAGCCCGAACAATAAGAGCATATATGAGGTTAAAAATCTCATGAACTGTATCATCACTTTTGAACCTCCCCGACCTAAACGCGAATTACCCCAGTGTGCCAAATGTCAGCAGTATGGCCACACCAAAATGTACTGTCGCCGACGCCCTAAGTGTATAAAATGCGCTGGTGACCATCTCTCTATCGAATGCCCAAGGAAAACCAGATCAGATAGCGTGAAATGTGTCCTCTGTGACGGAAATCACCCGGCAAATTATAAAGGCTGCAAAATCTACAGAGAGCTTCAAAATATTAAATTTCCAAAAGCATTAGATCGCAGAAACAACTATGTGCGCAGCAAGGAACAGGGACCTATAGCTGAAAGTAAAAAATCTAGGGATAAAGAACCTCTGAATAATCAACATAAGACATATAAGGATGCACTAACCAATACCAATTATCTGAACAATACAACAACAGAGACAAGTCCCACAAATCAAAACGACATGTTTGAACTAATGAACCTCATTAAGCAAATGATGCAGCAATTGACAACCATGACAAATCTAATACTAGCCCTCACGACTAAGCTTTCCATTTCGACGGCTTAAAAAGCGCCCTTTGGAATGCCAATGGGCTGTCACAACATACCCTTGAGGTTAAGGCATACTTGGAGACACAGAAGATAGATATCCTCTTAGTTACAGAAACACATTTTACCAGAAGGAGCCACTTTAGTATTCAGAACTATAAAACCTATCACACAATGCACCCCGACGGTAAAGCACATGCTGGAAGTGCAGTCCTAGTAAAATATAACATCAAACACCATGAAACAGTACACTACTGTACAGATGAAATCCAAGCAACGAATGTCGTCATTGAAGACTGGGCAGGACCTTTTACAATCTCGGCTGTATACAGTCCACCTAAACACAAACTTAAGTTAGAAGACTACATAAGGTTTCTCTCATCACTGGGCAATCGATTCATAGCTGGAGGTGATTATAATGCCAAGCACCACCACTGGGGCTCGCGTACTATAACTACGAAAGGTAGACAACTGTTATTGGCTATTGAGAATTTAAAACTGAATATCATATCCC
>NC_052113.1:5757486-5790864 GCF_012273895.1 Zerene cesonia | reverse complement strand
TCTGTGCAGGTTACCTTCACAAATAGAAAAGAAACGTGCCCACCCGTCACTCTTAACGGCAAACCTCTCCCGCAAATGAATCACACCAAGTATCTTGGAATATATTTGGATAGGCGACTAACCTGGAAGAAACATATCCTCACAAAGCGATTAGCTATGGGACAACAGATGCGCACTATGTACTGGCTTATTAATAAAAAATCCCGACTTTCACTTCAAAACAAACTACTGCTTTATAAATGTATAATAAAACCCATATGGACATATGGTCTACAACTCTGGGGAACAGCAGCAAAGTCAAATATTGAAATAATACAGAGATTCCAGTCAAAAATTCTTAGAATAATAACAAACGCACCTTGGTATGTTACGAACGTAAGACTCCATCACGATCTCGTCGTCAAAAGTGTCTGGGAAGAAATCTCGGAAACAACAAAATTGTACAAGAAGCGAATCACTAACCATCCCAATATACTTGCAGTTAATTTAATGAACACTCAAAAAGCCGTTCGAAGGCTAAAAAGAAAGATTCCTCAAGACCTACTCTGACAGATCTAAGAATAAACGGGGCAGTCACTGGACGGTTTCCGTGCAAGATAATTTAACTAAATAAAATACTCCACATATTGCTGAATATCTCATAAATTGATAGATTGCAATATATACAATAATAAAAAAAAAAAAAAAAAAATTTGATAAATTTCAACGTTGCACATAAAAGTAGGTTAAGATCAATCACGTATCATATTTAAAGCCTTTCTAATCGTAAACCATGACTTTCTCTACCTCTGACAAACGGACTGTTCATGAGACGTCTCAATTAAGCTTGACCATAATTACTTTGAATCACACGCTAAATTATGACTTATCATGCCACGAGTCATGAACATATAGAGGCACCATATTCAGTGGTACTTTATCGAAACAATACAAATGTATGGGAACACATACAAGAAAGCCTTCAGGCTACAGACATTATAATTTATCATCTGAGACACATAGATTTATTAGCCGTCTTTAAAATTAAATTGGGTCACTAATGCTCGCAAAAGTCAATTATTTGTATTGGGTATAGCTAACCATGCAGTATATTATATATAACCTCGATAATGTAACCCTATTGAGGTGGACGGCATACTCTATATTCACTTAAAACACTGGAAACCTTAACTTCAAAAGGATAAAATTGTAGGAGATCGTACATCACATGCCGCGAATACGTATATTTTAATTAATAAAGATTTATCTTATAACATGCAAAACATGCAGTTAGAAAATATAGGAATAACATTAAATCCCAGCGTAGAAAATTTTGCCGGTGCATAATCGACAAATCGTTACTTTCGCAGCATCCTATAACCGTAAAGTACAAACAGGCCAGTGCTATCCGTCGCGATCTCTCATTAGCGCGAGATAGCCGCCTCGTGACTTGCCCACGTTCCCTCGGTTACCCGCAACTCGGTATTGAAGAAGTTATGTTTTGTTTTGAATGCCGACTGCGGATTATACTTACAGACATTTTTATAATAAACATTTAATGCAACAAGAATGTTCGCCTGGTTCTTGATTGTGCTGTGTGTGCTCTGAGTGTGAGTTTTGCATGATGTAGATATATATAATTTGTACTTGTTCGCACAGGCTCCCCCGGGTAAACATTTGAATAGAATTTAAAATTTTAACAAGTTTAATGTCACACAAGCCTTTTCACAATAACGAACACATCAAATAAAAATTTATCGAATTTGGTGGAGTCGTTTTGGTAGTTAAGCGCGCACAAACATTTCAGTGTATAATTTTTATCAATACAGGTATATTATTTATTTGTATCCTTCCAATGAACGAGAAACGACCTTATAATAAGCCAGTATATTACATTTAAAATAGAATTTGATAGATATAAAAGCTCTAAAGTTATATGAAATTCGGTCGATTGTAGCATTCAAATAATGTACGTTTTTTTTTATTTAAATCTTTCTTATCTAAATTAAGATATGAAAAACGTATATTTAGTATTTTTCTAATTAACTGCTTAATATTTTTGAAGTTACTAACTGATCTAACAGCATACCATAATAAATCACCTACAGTTACGGCAGATGCTCCAAAAACTACCGTAACATAATGACAGTATTTTACGAACATCGTCGAGTGTATTTTTTTTTTCTCGAACACAGAATAGCTTTTTTGTTCAGGCAAATTACTTTTTACGTGTCATTAGAAATGAACATAATATCTTATGATCTGGTAGGTGTGTACATTTTAACAAATAAGTTTTTTTTTCAACATAAGCATAATTTAATTTTGATTAATAATAAGTAGGTCTAATTATTTTAGTGATCTTGTGGCTCGTTTTGTAACAAACATAAGCATACAATAAATATTCTAAAGAGGTTAAAATTACAACTATATAGTATTATATTATCTGTTGTTATAATGAGATTGTGAGGTTCTACGACTATTTAATTTATTTGAAGCAGCAATTAGTTAAGAGAAGAATAGAAGAACTTTTATTTACCTATACAAGTTTATGTTTTGTCTTGAATATTCTCAAACCCTCGATCTTCATTTATCGGATCTGTCTGCCTCTAAGACGTTGCAGTCTTATGTTAAATATAGTATTTTCATCCAATAACGGATGCACTTAAATGTCGGCAACTTGTTTACTTTATAACTCAACGAGCACTCACAAAACGAAATACATAAAACACAAAGATGTAACGTCCATCCAACAAACTACAAATGACTTTCAAGAAAAATAAATACCATATAACAATGTTCTTCGAAACGCAAATTGAAGATATCTTCGCAGCGTTTACTGGAAGTATAAAACAGAAAATAAACCATGAATACGCTGGAGGCACTTCGTTACAATAGATATAGCCCCTTGAACACGCATAGCTTGATAACTCATAATATCTTTACATCTATCTTTGAATACATCTTTTATAAATACTGCTCACAAAAGTTCGAAATAATTCGAAAGATCTTAAGTTCATTGCCTTTAGGTCTTATAGGACTAGAAGTATTATATATCGGATTTTGCTTTCACTCATAATTGCAAACCATTATATTAACTGCTTATATCCATAGAAAAACATAATTATTTTGAAATAGTCTATAGCAATAGCAATTGCAATTAAACATATCTAGCATAAAATTAGATTAAAACGCAATGATAAATTACAAAAGAAACAAATGGACTGCAGGCGCTATAAAACACGTAGCGAGAACCCAAGCGCTGTCCTGCAAGATAATCGCAAACCCGTTTTGGACGCGTAAATATTACCTACTGGTGGTATGCATTAGTCAGATATCGACCCCTGGTGTGTGGGCGACAAAGATTCAAGTCTGTAGTCGCAACAACATAGTCTGAAGTCTAGACGAAATACTTTTTGAAAACACGATAAAAAGATGAGGAACTATATAATGAGATATTCTAGATCGTTCTGAACATAATTCTATGAAAAAGTTTCCGCATTTCATACATTTCAGGAATTTTATAAAAAGGTTTAAGTTAGTATCAAATTGGTCGCTACGAGAATCGCGTACAATTGTTTATGTTTTTCTCGTAATATTGTTGCCGCTTAATATTTTAAAAGCACATCAGACTATATATTTTTTATGAATATCAGCTGACGCCGCTCGTATCAGCTCTTATCAACTATATGCAAATATAGCTCGTTCTTTAATAACTCGAATAAAACTTAAATCTCACAGCCACTTTGTAAGCTTTCTATGAAATAATATCAACATTCAGCACACGAATTTAATTTCCAGACTAATTAGTAATTAAAAAATTAGATGTATCTATTTAAATATAACGTTGCGTGTGTAATTAATTGAAGATTGTTATCGTGACTGTTATAAGTAATATCATCCTCTTTTGTATTTGAGCTCATGGGCGAGGTATGCGTCGGCAGTACAATATTTACGTAACGCGGGGCTTTCTCACGACGCGCCGATCAGTAAGTGTCAATACAACAACTGTTTATTGTAGCAATTTTAACTTACCTACATTATTACTTATACCGCTTGCTGCCTAAAAAGAAGCGTTCTTCCATTATTTCTTGATTTCACCCATTGATATTAGTATTTGTATTTTATTACATTCCTTTACAGTAAATTTCCTTCGTCATCTTTTTATTGGTATTGTATCAACATTCTTTAACTGTCTCAATTTACTGCATAAAAGGTGATTCCAAAAAAATCAAAGGTCTAATAAAAAGCATATATTTATTAAAAAATATAAAAGAACCATTAATGAGTATCGTTGAGACAATATACTTACGTAGACGCACTTTTATCGCACAGTATAAATAATAAAGTATCATAGCACGGAATAAATAACTTTTATAAGAACAAGGCTTAATATAGTTGTTCACGCATGTCTGCGTAGCCTTAGTATATGAAAGATATAGTGTTTGACACAAGTTTCTCACGAGGATCTAAATCTGTCAGCTACAATAAGTAACATACCACATAGTGGCATAGCCCACCATCGTGTGGTGACAAAAATAAATGGCCAGTTAAGTCTAACGTCATCCCTTGCGTCAAAGTTAATTTTAGAAGCGCAATTCTTGAGCGTGAACCCCGGATCCGGGTCAACGAGTCATTCATAATGTTATATTCACACTACTTGTGCCATTCATTATTTTAATCGGATAAGTAAATATTTAAGGCAAGCATGTCGTTATTCATATTATAATTGACAAATATCATTTTTTATTTGAAATGATATAAACAGAGAACAATCTTCTTTAATATTTTTGTGGTATTTTAATTAATCCGCTACTAAATGGCCTTGTAAGAGCCTCATTGTCAGCAGGAAGAATAAATTGAACCAACGAGTCGGCGTCCGATTGAAACGTTGAATGTCCGAGCGATCATGTGAATTAGGTCATTCGGCCAAGTCAACAACCTAATATGACAATACCAAGAGACTATGAGATAAATTACCAAGACAGATTAACAAAAGGGCAAAAGTACTTACAGAAATATTGATATTAAATATTAATAGTACTAAGTTAATGGATGGAATTTTAATTTAAGACATATTTAATTCCCTCAACCGCCTAGGGAATACACAGAATCAGTTAATCGTGCGTATACATACGTGTATAAATTAACTGCTTAATGAAACCCGAATAGCGGAAGCATCGCCTTTAAGCTCATATAAGTTTGCTTATCTCGAGCATTTGCAGACATTCAATCGCTTGCCGTAACATTTAACATAATCTAACTGAAACTAAATATGTTTATCTCAGGTCCATTCTATATTGTTTAGTTCGATAACGATCCATATACGTTTCCTCCATATTGAGAGAAATTTAAACTGATTGGAAGTGAACTTGACTGAACAATGGTACGTACTTCTGGAATATGTAGGAATTAGTCCTTAGACGGTTTCGCTAATTGGGCCTATATGAGGACTTAGTAACAAGAGTATTATTTTTGTTCAACTGTTACTTCAAAATATGATAAAATCTGCGGAAATTCGTACCGATTTTAATATTACAATTTTACTAAGTATTATTTAATTGAGAAAAGCTTCACGCTTTGCTTTGGCGTTAATCTTTATTTATTGCTTACTTATCCTAAGCTTCCAAATAAGCATCCAGAAATGTTTTGCTTGATATTTATAAAGTAGTCAGCCACTTGCATAATTAGTAGAAGCCCATTGTGATATATTCAATAGGTCGACAGTACACGAAGGTTAAGTTTAGAAGCGTTTAGTGGTCGCCGAATCCGTTTGAAGGTGTGTGCATCACGTACCCTGCTTTCCATAACAATAGCAGGTACGATCTGTACTGCGAGTGCCATCCTCTATAATTTATGGAATGACCGCGAACAAAAACACACGACAAAGGTGTCTACCTCGAAATTAAGTAGACGGGTCGAGTATCGCGTTCCCCATTGTCTAACGAATAGTGAGGCTCAACCCGTAATCGTAAATACCAACCTGCTATTATGGTTACCATACAAAAGATTGGTAATAAAATTTTCTTTTCAATGGAGTATCTGGAACAACGGCGATTGTGTTATGACATAAAACAGCGTGTACTCAAAATATCTATCACAATTATTTATAATACATTATGATTGTTTCAAATGCATAGACTCAAGAAAGTAAAGATCAAATAAATTTTTATTAATTATACGCAATGAGTTTTTATAAATTGTGCTTTTATTATGAATGAGCGTTTTAGACAAATTATACAGAAGATAAGGTTACAAATAGGAGATTTTTTTATAAATACACACCAAATCAAGAACTCTAGGTTTTCAAATAATATAATATAAGCGATTACGATACTATAAATGTAATACACTAAACGAGTAATCGCGATAGGCGATCCAAACATGTCATATGTCGTAAAAATGTCTTCGTATTTTTTATAAATGATGTAGGTACCTACTTCCTTTTCTCTCAGTCGGCTGACTGGCATTGCGGTTCTCTTTGTCAGATAATACTGTCTCTTGCTAATTGGATAGAATTTATTGCGCATTTATGCAGTAGCAATGCTTTGTGAACTTCAATACATAAATCTTACAACGTCTACTTAGTTACTGCTACGATTATATTAGTCAATTGTAATTCAATTAGTTTACAGTGTCTTTAATTGTATATTTTTTATATATTCTATATACTTTAAATTTTAAAACTGCCTGAAAGACTAATGTAATTTCAAACTACGATAATGATGAATCTTCTGCCAGATTCTGAAGTGTTCAAAATTCCAGCGATATTTCAGCTTGCAAGGTTATTAAACTACAGAGAAACATACGGGTCCATTAAAACTAAGTATTTTTTAGACTTTTTTTTAATGATGCAGATATATTAATATATATCATAGTAGAATATATTAGAAGCTTGTACAATGAAGCAGGTACTAACAAATGTTATGTACAGTAATAATGCAATTTAATGAGTTTACTTTCACGTTAAAGCTCTTAAAGTTTTGCAACATCGATACAGAACATCAAACGTATTATACCCACGCCACTTATATGTTTTGTTTACTTTCAAACACGGGGTTTCGTAAAGTGTGTGCAAATGAGATATTTGAAGACTTACGTACTAGTATATAATACAAAAAAAAATTGAAAATTAAATTTATATATAAATCTATTATTTCATTTTGACGTTTTAAAAACTTGGTGGTTTCATTCGTGGTAAAAAGTTGGTAAATAATCCTGGAGAAAAACTGCATTGTAAATAAAATCATGTTGAAAATAGGTCTTTATATTATTATATATTTATTTTTATGTCATAGTTGGCAATGGAGCTGGTGGGTCGCCTGATGGTAAGCGCTACCACCGCCCATGAGTATTTAGAGAGGCGTAAGGTCAATTGCAAATGGATTGCCGACTTTAATTGAGAAGGGACTAGGAAAGGATTGATGAGAGGAATAAGGGAAAGGACTCGGAAGAGTAAGGAAAAGGATATGGGCCTCCGGCTCCCCCACTCACCGTACGAAAGACAATAGCGTGCTATTATTTCATGCCGGTTTTCTGTGGGGGTGTGGTACTTCCCCGGTGTGAGCTGGCCCAATTCGTGCCGAAGCGTGCTCGACTCCCACAGTTATATATAGCATTATATGTTCATACTGTATTATTCTTCATAATGTATTATTAGAATTTACATTTAAATCATAAGAATACAAATGTATACAAACATGTGATAGAAAAGAGTAAGATAGCGCTCACAATACATTTTTCTTACATGTACTTGTAAATGGAGCAGTTATAAATACACTCGATTGATGATTCCTTCGTAACCCAATAACTGTAACAGAGTATCATCGGTGGATAACGTTAACCCAGATATATAGGGAAAGCAGGCCCTACAAATAACTAACTTTCTATTTTTCGATGGCTAACTAGGTTCGACATTCATCCGTAGGCGAACGCGTTTCGTAAGTAATCAATGGGCTTACAATTTGTGGGTTTAGAATAAACCGCATTGAATTACCTTGCAATTATTTTCAAATGTATTTATACTATATTATCGTGGTTTCGGTTACAACCTAGGCTCACCACATTAATAAGACACGCTCAATTAAATTTAATTTACCTATTACGTCAATGCATATTATATTTTCATTAACTAGCTGTGCCTCGCATTTTACTCATATGATGTTATCATATCTTCTATATTATCTTACACTGAAGGAATTGTTCAAATCAGAATAGTACTACCTGAGATTTTATGTATATATTAATGTTTTAAGAAAAACTCTTAATTTGGGTAGTGTTTTCTATAATTACCAATTTCTTACATATTGTAATATATATCCATACTGGACGGTAAAGCACGTGGCGTCATTATCAAAACGGTTACCTTTAACGGACAATCGATTTATTATTCTGGCCATACCAATATTCAAATAAACCCATCAATGTGCCGACAATATAATAATCACAAGTTAGATTTGCATACAATTGCAACACCTTATGGAGTGAAATATGATGTTTCTCTCATACAATACATTATTATATCATCATTTATGATTCATTCCTGAACTTGCCAAATAATTGTTAAGGTAAACTCAGGTTAGTTTTAAAACGTTGATTGTTGTTATTTCTAATACGATAACATTAGACAAAACCCTTATATGGATGCTTAAATACCAAGTCAATTTGGTAAATTATTGTTGAAAACCATTTAACATAAGTAATGAACGTTTAATGATTTTCAACAATGTTTGCAAAACGGAGCAATGAAGACTTGCAAAATAATGGGTATAAGCGACGGGTATTCGGTTATTTATGTAAAGACGCATGCTCAGGAACATTCAATTAAGTTCTTGCTCATAGTGATTTGAATTGTAAATCGATTAACGTACCATTTACGGTAAAAACGGTTTGGTGACAACACAAGACCTTACACCTTTAACCCGTGTGCATGAACCGGCATAGAATCAAACGCCCAGCAGATTATGTCGTCACGTGCATCTGCTCTACAGATGTTTATCAATTCTCTTTTATGGCTACATTAAGACTACCGACTGCTGCTTTGTTTTGATATGACATAAATAGTTAATACACACGTCGTCCTAATTTTTCAAAGGTGGAAATTGTGTCAGTTCCGCGTTTATGGAATGTTATTCATAAATGGTGCTGTTTCATTTTTTTTTTTTGGAGTATGTAATAAGGAGATCGGACTATTATAGCATAATCAACGAACTGTAGGTACAATAAAAATCATTGTGTACGGGCCAAAAAGTTCGAAATATGTCTCATAATAATTGACAAAGTTTTCTGTTCGCGCTAATAGCAACCTTCAATTATATTCAAATATATACGTGCCGGTTAAAAAGTTCAAGAGGAATGCAATTATTTCAATTAAGGGGAAATCATTTCGTTGACTCAGACGAGTATTAAAGAGAGCATAACAAACATCAAGAGGCGCTTTGCGTCTCGTTTTGTCAATAATGAATCACGATGTGAGAAAAGAAGCAATTACTCTCATTATAACCCCACATGAGTCACGGAGGAAACGTTTGACATGTGGGGTAGAGCAGCTCAATGTGTGGTACATTCCTATTTGAATTCTCAAGCAGTTTCATGAAACGTATGACGTAAGTGTGCGCGGTAAATAACAAGAAGTAAAAGACGTTACTCGACTCTGAATGGATGCTTGATTTCATTAAACAAATGAACTTGGCTTGAACAACAATTACCTTTCTACAAATGACGACTCCGTTTTAATAATGGAGAGTAAAGTTTATTAGCAGTTCCCTGTTAATAAACTTAATTGGCAGATCACCCTGGAATCGACCCGAAATAAAAAAAAAAACACCTATTGTCACCCTTGAATTGTGCAGTTTTGTGTCAGTGAAAAAATTTTCATGAGCAGATCAGTACTTCCGCAAGTGCAAAGTCCCTGTCGCTTTATAATATTAACATATAGACTATTATATGTTAATATTATAATATTATTATATAATTTATTATAAATCTGATAAACAAGAGTATAATAGCAAACAACATAACGTATTTTTAAATACATACATATCGTAAATTATCCAAAAGCACAAATAGAGACAACATTACCAACAGCTTCAAATGTTTTTATTATATACTTAATGAAATCCGAAGAATGAATCGGTCAGCAAACGGATATGAATAGCATACGGATGAACACACTGTTCAAATCACAAACGTACACAATGCTTTTGTTTATTCCTTGAAGCCCTGTATCTAATTCCAAAGTGGGTGGCCGGAACAATCTTGAGATCATCCGATATTGAATTGCCACTAACTTTTCAATTAAACAAATAAACATTCTAAATATAACAAGTACCGTAAATGAATATCAGAAACATTAAAGATAAAATTGTAACGGTCCAAATTAATAGGCTTCTAGTCCTTGAGATATATTAGTTATAAAGATAAAATGAAATATATTAAAATTATGCTTGTAATCTGAAGACACAAACTGGTTTTGAACGGAAGCACTCCAGCGACTAGCTGCCACACTCCAGAACCACCACTTGAGATTACCATAACACCTTAAATAGATTTATTCTTTTGAATGGTACACTTCAAAGATCAAATTCTTACGGTGATGTACTTTTTAACATACTTATGTGGTTACATAACGGTTAATGCTTGTAATTCAACTCTTTTATAAATAAATAAATGGTACCCACAAGCAATGTCATGGCACTGAGAAAATAATCAAACGATTCGTGTGATTCATCACGGTGCAAGTAGATTTGACATCTATAATATCCATTCAACAAATGCATTTGATATAAGAATGATCCGTAGTAATATGACATTGTTCTCAGCGGGCACCGCTATCTACATATGTATCTCATTACTTTTACATCACATCAACCGACGTACACCGGCGGCGCCAGAAAAATTATGATGCGCTATCAAGAGTCTTGCTGCTTGCGACTTTTATTATAGATTGTTGGACTTTGTTTCGGTCCCATACTTACATACACATCTACACAAAGGAAATCTCAGATAACCTTGAGATTGCTCTGATGAGTAATAGTGATTAAATGCTCATATTGCAATTTAAGAAAGCTATCTCATGTATGCGAATGATAATTATTTTATGCACGATAAGCGAAAAACATATATTTGTTAACCTTGGGGAATAAGTGTATGTGATTACTGATGGAAATAGAAAATTATTATGACGATTTTTTTTAATATTTGCATAATTATGCATCAAACTTTTTAACTACAATGCAATAAATAAATACTTTATTTATTTATTTATTTATAATTGAAATAGTTTGTCATGAATGTTAACAAATGAATAATTAATTAGAAAGGCGGTAAGTGCTAATTAATCAAATTGACGTAAGTGTGAATATAGTCTAACAAACACTTATTTAGCATGCAATAAGTAGTTCAACCTCGAGTTAGCATAAGTTTGTAGCTTGTATTCGAAGAGTGTAAAACATGAAATGAAAAATTACGATAGAAATGTCATAAAACAAAACCTGCGACTCCTTTTAACCTCTCTTTTCCAGCTCTGTCCTAAAACTCGTTCTTGGCTGACGTCTATTCAGGTATCTAAGCGACCCCGATGCCAAATTATTGTGAACCATTCTATAATTAAAGGCGTAGAATATTTAGTATCTAGGTTCCCTGAAAATCAAAAACACATTTAACTGTTCTGGAGTAATTGACGACTACTATCAGTAGTCAGACGCAAAGGACTTGTACACAATACTATTTAAAGTATTTCAGTGTCGTAATAACAAACAAGCTAACAACCTGAGCTAACATCCTGACATTATCGTGTTGTAACAAATATAATAATAAGCCATTTACTTTAAACGAGCTAGTATTTCAGAATGTGCTGTCGAAAACTAATAAGCAAATGTTTCGATAGTAATTGAAGAAACACAAATATTAAAACAAATTTTCTAATATTTTTAATAATTAATTAAAATAATTTCATAAAGTTTTAACTTAAAGGATTAGATAGTAATCTAATTTTGTTTTTGAGAAAACATAAAAAGAGAAAATATAATCTATGAATCATAAATATTTATATAGGTGTGTTTCGATTTATTAAATATATATTACTAAAAAATAGGATGGCCAGATCTCACGTTACGAATGCTTATTTTTTATATAGAAGTAGACAACTCGATTATATTTAGATATGGTAGATCAATTCGATTTATAAACGTATCCTTCGAAACTTGTCTTTATTTAAGTTCCATCTTTTAATGATAACAACCAATTTGAGCTCAAATGTTATACCTACACTGGATATAAGAACAAATATTATACAACAGCAGATATAATCCATCACAAAACCTTAAACAATTAGTAATGATACTAAGCAGCGGTACCTACTTTATGATATGTTTTCGACAATTGATTGACGCTTTTATACCGAGTAATGTCTGTAGATATAACGAGCCCTCACGGTGTAATCTAAAGTGTTTCACTTATCATAAAACCATTAATTATCCTACATTCGGTACGCTGTACGCCTACGGACGGATCGTTCCCGAATGTAATCAATGTAATTGATTTAAATGTAATAATGATAGGGAACAGAGATTGTATCGTGTGTAAACAGTGTAATTGTTACTTATTCAAAATATGAAAATTGTTACATTGCTCCTAAGGGCGCTGTCGTGACTGGGGGACGATAAACATCTTGATTCGACGCGTTTCACTTGTGTTCCGATTTTTATCTCGGATCGTATTTATCTTAATAAATGCCCCAGTATAAATATTCTATTGATAATGGTGCGGGCGGTGTTCGTTTATCCATTTACGTACACTAATCACACTTGTAATAATATCAAATTTTGTGTAGACATTCTTTCCATGTTCTTCTAAAAAACGTATTTTAATTACGTACTTTTTTATATAATAAAAAGGAACAAAATTTGTTTGCCAGAAATCTAAAGCCGATTTTAATTTTAAAATTGGGTTAGCAAATGTAACTCAACAGCTGAATCTCCTGAATAAATAGGTACAGGGTCAGAAATCCCGCTGATATCCTAATTGAACTAGAGGATCGTATTACGGTAGCTCGATGAATGCGCGTCCCACAATCTTGATCCAGACATCCGCTTTTGGTTACACCACGTTTTTTTCGTATAACACCCATAATATGAGCGGTAATAAGACAGGCGGGATGAAAGACGGGTTTATGGGCACCCGGTGTTGAGTTACTGGCTATCAGCTATCCTATTAAGGGAAATTATTTGTTAGTTATACATTTTTTGTTAATATATTTAACAGATCCCACAGGAAATATTTGCTGTTAAAATTTTGATAAAATTTACGGCATTTCAGGGGATAATTTAGTTTAAATAATAGAATCTGAGAGCCTTTATCTAAGAAAATCTCAATGTATTAGTCAGTTTCATAACATTAAAATGACTCATGTGTATGGGATAAAAGTTTGGAAAACCCTCGATGACTGGGAAACAATTTGAGCTTCATTTGAATTATATCATCTCAAGACGAATTCTGCAAGGAAACGTGACGTCATCAAGTCAACGACCCTTCTGTTATGCTCATAAAACTTCGGATCGGTAAAATTTGCAGCCAAACAAATATTATGCTGTCTCAGAAATAAACCGTATTACATCAGTATAAGCGTTTATTTCGAAATGGATCAAACTGTAAGTAATTGTACTTTTTTAAACATATATATTTTTTCTCTTGTTTAATGTGGTAAACAAACTCATGATTTATTCTTCCAGCCTTGAAAGAACTTTTGTGATACAATAATGTTATTACACTTAATCACAAATTTTTGAGTTAAACCGTATTAATATATTATTTACATACTTTTTATAAGTATAGATTTTTTTGATATTGGGGAGACAGGTAATACCAAAATTTGTATTGAAATATTTTAAACAGAGCCTATGCTTTTATGGGAACCTTAAATTGTCATACAACTTATAAGAGTATCAAAGTATGTACTATGAAGTTTATTTTATAGATGATTCTGTTTACATGCATCGGCTATAATGAAATTAAACATTCATTACTGAACTACAGTTTTTTAATTAATGTTAGTCACAATAATACAACGAAGTAGCTGCCTTTATTGAATCCCTTATTCAATTTCTTATAAAAAATTCTGGAGTAAGTACAGAATAGTAATACATATTTAAGCTCTTTAAACTTCAGGCGGGCTTAACTGCAAAGCGATAGCAATTGAATACAAAACATACGATTACCATTCAAGGAATATGATCAAATGTTCCGTGCGATTAATATCTTATTTATGGACTTCATATAGGTTTTAGTTAGCGTTTATTACGAGGTTTGAATGAGAATATATCGAAGTAAATATTTCAAATAACTTCTTAAGAATTAAAAGAATCTTGTTTGTTATATTGATTATTGTATTAATATAGAACATAATCTCAGACTAGTCAGTAGTTTCAATGAGAAACACGTTCGCTGAACGGACCTGGTGGTACGCAGATGTTGTTAAAGAATTTAAAATTTTATTTTATTGATCAAGGATCTTTATATAGCAGCGAAAACATAATTTAATACGAAAAATTATTTATTTAGATTCAATTCTGTTCGATATGTAGCTGGAATGTAAATAGCATAATATGACCTGTATTAGACGTAATTATCTCCTTTTTGGGGTTGTGTAAAGCGTGCAATGAGGTGTCCAGGCGTCGACAGCGCCTGGGCATAAACACAAACCATTTCGCGGCTCACTGACCCCAGTAATTACTAGCTAGCTTATGAACCCAATAATTTCATACACATTGAACCCTTTCAAACTTGATAACCTGTTGAATTAATGCGTCAACGACCGCTCAATATACTGAATGGTATGATTTATCGCCATTTCAACGCTCATAATAGCAAATTACGATTTACGGCTAACTTTGTATGTAAAAATAAACAATTTTTTATTATCAATTATGTTATATTCGGTTGTTGTATACCAATTATTTTTAAAAGCGGTGGGTGGATAGAAGTGAGGCAACATGATTTAATTAATCCCATTGAGAAGACAATAGTGTGTTAACAGTTATGTAAGAGAAATAGGTAATAGTATAAAGGTATCAGCGTATTCCTAACGTATCGTCTTACGTTAAGTTAGAAATAAATTAACTAACATGTGACTTACCAGTTAGTAAAGTAATTTGTATGTATCTATAGCAATTACGATAGCTATCTCTGTACAATGTTTACAATTCATACAAACCCCTATCTTAATAATAACACCATTACCACAAAGTATAAAATGTTTATTTCATGAGTGCTTCATTCAATGACAGCCGTATCCTGTTAAACTGTATCTTAATGGCATCTCTTTAATAAAATAAAAATATGAGTTATGTTAAGCTTGATGACATTAAAAACTAGATACGGTGAAATGGCAAATTCCTTTTAATCGGATTGGAAACATTCAATTACCTTTCAATTGAATGTAATGTGGATCATGATGATGGATGGACATATATCATGTATGGCAATGAGTAAAATATATATACAACATACAATAGTCACATTTTGAACTTAAAAACAAAACTGTAATCTTTATAATTCCATAATCTTTACGAATGATAAAACTAGAAAAAAAATGACTATGATATAATACTTGCGCAAGTAAGATAATTTTTGGACACCTTCATATCTTATCGCTAAGGAAGTGGAATTGTTTGTTGGAATATTGTAATTTACAACGGTGAGCACAGGAAGCACCGAAAGCAAAAAAAAAACGAAATAGTTCTCAAAAATATTATCTTTTTGATTGGATGACCAACCCCATGGTTTAAATTTTCATATACATATAAGGGATATTATCATCTATAAGATGGAAGGAACGCTTTTGTTTTCCTTTAAATCATACTTCTAAGTAAATAAAAAATATAATATAAACATCATACAAAAATTAAATCGCGTGATCACACTGAATTACCTAAATAAATTTTGCAGCAAACTCTACAAGCATTTACGTGTAACAAGTAGTGATGCACTTGGGTGCGACTCGAAGGCTTGGTTGTGGCTCTCGCACGCAATCTCCCTTCAAAATATGATTTATGATTCATATAATTTCACAGAAAAATACTCGGAAATACCAACACCATAATAAATTTGCGTACAATAAAAATATAAAGGCATGTCATGATACGCAGCGGGGCCTTGGAATAATGTATTATGAAATTTTATAGTGTGATTATAAAGGAGCCCCGTTTGATCATTATTTTATGAAATAATAACTTCCATTAAGCCCGTGTATTATGATCTAAAAGTGTTCTATATTCATCGTAAATTGCAATGTAGGAAAAAGAATGCGAAAACTTTCAAGTTTACAGGTTATAAAGAAAGTTTACTACTGCATTTCCAAGGCCTATTAAATTATCGAAACGTGTCTTTCTGTACAAAAAACTTTATACATACAAATTTATATCAGAATAGAACTGAGAAATAATTTATATTCGTTACTTATTTATGTAAAAGGAGCTCATTAATCATATTTTGTAAATGGTAAGGCCGTGCAAATATAATGTCACACGTGTAAAGCCAATTTATCTAGTGTTGTGAAACTTTACGATAGCTTATATCGTAATGTCGCATGTTATAGGTCATTATGGGTCCCTCATTGTGGTACTACAAAGTTGAGAGCTCTTACCTCTATATGACAAAGGTTCTAGAGGATTACGCCTTGCTGTCAAGTGATTCTTTTCTATTCTCCCCTTTTTACTATTTATTGTCAGCTAGTGAGCTTTGCCATTGGTTTAAATTCATATGGTATTTGTTTCAACTTATATAATAATAATGAATAATACTTTTCAGCTTTTTCTTTATGTTGTTTGCAATAAATTAATTTTTCATTTTCTTTTATTACATTACTGAAAAATACAGAATTAATCGCATTCGTGGCGGATATTACTCGTATTCTATACATTAATGAATAGAATACTAGTTGTACCTAAATTTGAGAAGGGTCTTAGAAGCCGGGCTGCTTTGTTTAGTCCAACCTACGCTAAATACTAAGAACCATGACATATGCCATGAACCTGTTGCTCTGACACCCGTATCCGTTAGCTGTGACATTAGCACAGTAGATAATAATTACTATTTGACCCCAATTCTAGCTCACTTCAATTAATATTCCGACTGCGTATTTTATGCTATGTTCTTGATAATTAGTATGGTCCGTAATTCGTAATTCAAAATGCCACGGTACGATTCCTCAACATAGAGAATCAAACAAGATATAAGGTAGTATTTACTTACTTGGTTGATATTTTTTTTTATGATAATTTTTGCAGATGTGAATACGCAAGTAGGTATATGTATTCCAAAACCAATAATTCTGATAATTTGAGGAAAAGATTTTACGGTAATTTAAACCCAATCTTCATTCAATCCAATTAAGAACTACCGTAGTTTTTGTGAACCTTGTGTAGAAAATTATATAAAAACGAGGCACGTTTCATTTTAATATTGTTATTGAAAATCGCAAATGTGAATCAGTTGGACGTCTCATCGGATGTGGCGTTAAAGAATTCAAATCACATCGACTCTATTGATGTTACAAACGTTCCCAATATAGACCTATTGATATTTTGAATCATACAAAATATGTTATTCTTGTATAAGGTTGTCTATTAAGGCGATTATCAATAAATAGGTCAGTTATTTATCAATAGTATTGTTATTTAGTTTACGACCGCTCCTAAATATCGACCGGGAAGTGACCATAGCTTTACTGGTATCGTAAAATCGCATCGGGGGGCTATTTCCGCGACGGCTATCATTGTATTGCTTATTGCGGAAATAAAAATTTGTATGTATAAAAGGCGTCAGTAGAAATCATTAAATGAGCGGAAATGCGAGTCGAGGTACTGTTTACGTTGAATGAAATTGTGACATACGAATAAATGTGAATTAAAATAATTACCTATAGTGCAATTGATAAATGCAGTATTCACGGGTTTGACATATTATCTTTTTCATAAAGGACAGGATCGAAGTCAAAACACTTTCTTTTTATTAAGTTGTATTGAAAGATTTTGGTACCTTAATTATGAATATAATAAAAGATTTCAAGTTTGTATAGTGAAGTGCCCTTTCGGGTTATTTCATTATGTTATTTTTTTTTAAACGTTTAGTACCTAACAATACAACATTTTATTTTGGAATACCTACTACAATTTATTAAAATAGACGTGTTCAAACAAAGCACGTGTAATGAAATTCTAAATTGATGCGCGTACAATTAGTCTGCATTCACGCCCCAGCGCTTGTATTCAAATTTCGAACGCGCTGTTCGAAATTTAAATTCGAAAACTACCAACAATTTAAGTGACGCCTTTTGTTCTACAGAGTGCCGTGTTTGTTGACTAGTTAACATAGAGGCATCCAAAGGCAACAATATTTTTATACGTAGTATTATTATATATTTATAGTATACGTACGTATAACAATTTTTTTTTACGTAGACGATTTTAATGACAGTTGAAAAATTTTGATATCTAAGATAATGTTTTAAATTTGCAATTATTATGTCAGCTTTAACGGAGCGCAGATTGTACAGTTAAGCAATAAATCATCGTAGTTATGATACATTATATTACATTATGATAATCTAACAACGCTAGGCGAATTCATGTTCCGTCTTCACGACTTGTAAGAATCATAGACTTGTAAGAATCATAGATTATCATATAGTATTCATGTAAGTGCACTTAAACATGCACTAACATACATAGTAATGCTAAATAACTGTGGTAGCTAACATCTGCTATAAGACTCAAGAAACCTAACACGTAGCTCTGTCATATGTCAATATGAAATTGATTTGTTATACGTGCTTTGAATGCAAACGTTTTCTAGGCTACCAGTGGCTTGAGGAAAATAGTTGGTCGTGCAACTATGTTGATATCTGAGTTTTGAGTCTGATCTTACGCAAAATAAACAAAAATTTAACGGTACATGTATAAAATAATCTGAGTGAAATAAAGCATTACAAGCAAAAAAGAGTTTATACGCTTAAAACTAAACTAAAGCAATGATATTAAGACAGTTCCCTGTTTTATAAGTGAGATTTTAGCTATATTGCCCTCCGCCTTTTTGTAACTAGAAAAACATGTCATGAATGAGATTGATTGAACATTGTTATAGTGGCAAGAAGTCAAAGATAATGGTCAGGTCCCGCTTTCTTCACAAATGGGACGGAATAACAAGCGACAAACGTGAACGCGAAGTGAAATCAAACACGAAACTAATGATGTCGTGGAAATGTAATTGAACCTTTTTAAACATGGGTGAAAGTTTATGTTTCGGATGTTGAATTAAAATAAATATCCTGAAAATTAAGTAAAATTACCTTTTAAAAAGCGTTTATATTCAATTCTATGTAAGTTTTGATTAAGTTATATGTAAGCTCAATATTTGGTTATTGAAAAGAATATAAACATATTAATTACTGTGATTTCTTTAAAGACCATACTTATGACGATACGAAATTAGAACAACGCTGAATGCGCTGAATTTTAATAAAACCTCTAGATCGCATTACATTTTTCAACTATCATATCAATATTGACAATATTTCGAACCAGCCAGGCAATCCCATCTATATTGAAGAATGACCCTCAATCTATATTTGTTATCTATTCCAATCGATGGTATCTATTATGACATATTTTTATTAATAGCAGTATAAAATAGCACTCTTATTTAAATCAACAAATGTTAAATAAATATTCATTATACCTACACGAGTACGTATTTTGCAACGCTTCCAAATTATTGGTTATTGATTCACCTACCGTTGTATTAGCAAATGATTTTGTTGATAACACAAACGTTAAGCAATAACACATTTATACACAGCTCTCGTAAACAAACGTACGGAGCAAGAAAAACGTATTTACTATCGACTTGCGAAATCATGACGCGATACCATAGGTGAAGCCAGACATCTGTTTATAATTTTAATGCTTTTGTAACGTACAATTTTAAACAATTCGTAATTTAAGTAAACCTTAACGACTGTTGGTGGCTTTATTTCTTATAGTAGTTTTATTTCTTTTTATTAGTCAATGGCGATAGTGAAACTTAAGTATCTTTTTGGAAAGACCTCACTACATCATTTAAATACCCATTAACCTGATACAAAGTAAACAAAACCTAAGAAAATAGAATTTTTGAAAGGATTCACTTAATTAGAGATAACAAAATACGAGGTCTTTAAATATGCCGCTAGATAAACCAAAATGAATAGCTTTTAGTCGGCACGCGTCGAGCGCACGTGAACCAACATGCTTAACGTAGCAGAAACTGGGACAAATATTCGACTATTCCGGCTATCCTGAGTGTGAGTGTGCCAGGGTACTCGACCGTGGTAATTATAGAAAATAAATGGGTAAATTGTCATACGGCTATTTTAGTATTGATTCCCAATACGATCGAGAATGTTGTAGTTGGAATGATTCGATTAAATGCACACACTCCTCGTAAACTGAAATATTTTAACTCAATTAATATTATTTATGAACCATACAATCTCTACTTATCTTATTAAAGAGGCGCATAATTCTTTAGTTCAAACCCCATTTAAGTTTATATAACGCCAAAATCTTATCATGAGTCCATTCAATAAAATACCGCAAGAAAGGGACATGATCACACAAAAGAATATAATGTTGAGGGCCACTTTGTTAAGCGTCTTTGAATTTAAAAGTGTGCGTATCCTTTTTGAACTTTTTGCAGGCAAACCTGAGTAACCTGAAATATTATATTTCGTTGCACTCACGCCTTATTGATCGGCTTACAAAGCTTCGACTTAAAATCTTAATGCGCCTAAAAAAATGTGACTCAACACTTTAAAATGTATTATGACATTTATTGTTTTGAAAACTTTTATCAACGATCACGTTTCCTTTTTTCTGATTACGGAATATAAATAACGATTATTTGCTTTACAACAGCTAGGTGCCTGCGCAAATCAAAGCTAAAACAAAGAAAGCTCTGTTTGAATGCTTCAACAGCGAGGTGTTTGTTCTCTACGTTAATAAAGCATCATTATAATATGGTATCCCTAGAAAAGACGATACCATTTATTCAGGACATTCTCATAATAGGTACCTTTGGTTGAACTTACCACGTGGTAAACTCAAGGACGGGAAGCATTGATGGCCATACTTACCTGAAACAAAGAGAGCAAATAAATGACCAATGTATTTAAAGTTTTTTTTTGTCGAATTACTTAAAATGACAGAAAAGCTATTCTAGAAATGGTTACTATCGCAATCGCCAAAATGTGTCTGTCTCTCTAACCAAAGGAATGAACAAAAAGTTGATTTGTTTATGACGTAGTAAGAAACCTATCAAAAGTGATTTTCATACCGTTAATTTTATATTAAAAATCAATGAAACGTTTTTTTCCACCGGTAATATAATGATTATAATAACTCGGCATATACAAATGTTGATCATTCACTTCAAATAGCATGGAAGTTGCATTCTGTCTCGTTTACTTATTGACTTGGGATCTCGAGGGTGAAAAGTAAGTAATTAGAGATATTGGTGCACTAGATGTCAGTGGGGATATTTATGTGATGTGACCACCCTGGAAAACCATTGTGTTCCAATTTACGCCAGTCACCCAAGTGATTTCTATCTAGGGTCTATTGTATATTTCTTGTTTAATTAATTCTTTGTTATACGGTAAATAGCTTTGTAGCTAGTTGGGAAATAAATAAATTCTCAAGTGGCATTCCGAGCATAGCTGAAATTGATTGTTACGCTATGATGTTTTGAATAGCAGTCGATTTTTAATACTCATTAAAAAATATATAGATATATATTAACGAGCATATGTCTTTTATTGTTTCATACTTCTATCGAAACGTAAATGAATTGTTTATATTCAATCTTTCGCTTATTATATAAAACAAGATACATTATTAGATATAAAACCTAAATTTATTCATTATATTCACCTTATTCACCTTAAACGGTCATCTCATAGAAATTAAACGTCTTACCACTTCACAAATCACTTAAACGGTTTAAATCAATAAAAAGCCATTACTGATTTCGAGCTGTATCTGAGAGCTTACGCGTTAATTGAACGGCTCACATCGATACATTTGTGTGTATGGCTAGTAGAGCTATTGTAAAACAGAAATAGTTCGGCCCTTGTCCAAAACACTCGTAAATTAGACGTTCGTGAGTTCAGAACAACGAAATCATGTTTAAATCGTAGCCGAAAGATCACAAATAACACTCGTCGGAGAAAATAATTACAACTGATTACAAATGGTACAAGCCAAAACGTACTGTATTCCATATACTTAAAACTCATTATGGGACGCATTAAATATATTCATTGTTACCTTAATTTGTTACTGGTTTACAGACAGGCGGGAAAAACAATAAAACACGCTCCTTTGAACGGGAATTCATCTCGTTATGTTTCCCATAAAAGGCTTGTGATTTCTTTTTCTCTTGGTGAGATGTGAATTTATTTTTTAATTAACTGCGGTTCAGAGGCGATTTACGACTGGTGTATGTAACCTCATTATTAACTAGGTGAATTTAATAGATCGTAAGTGTAGTTTAATGAGGATTAAAGTACTAAAATAAAGTGGTATTTCTCAAGTGTTGGCGAGCAAATACAAGTTCATGAATAAAATATCATACAAACATAATTAATAGTTGGAGCATAAATTAATTAGTGCTTAAAACACATTTCGGTAGATACTATAGGTGATATTATAGATACTATAGGCTATAAAGGTGGTGTAATCATATCAAATAGTACAATAGATATTTTAAAAATGCACGTGAATGTGAACAAATAAATAAGAATCAACTGTAACAAATACTGATTTTATAATAAATATGTGTATTTATATCTATGTGCTTATAATTGCGTCTTATAATGATTAAGTCATTTCGTATTTTTTGTATTAGATAAGGGAAAAAATAAACATTGTTTTAATATAACGAATTTGTGTAACAAACCCTAATTTAGGAAGCGATTTTATACGCTAGTGATATTATTACTAGCCCAAACATAACATGAGATATAAAAAAATTATGTGCTATAAATATTTCATAGCCAATTTTATTATGCAACTATCACTGAATTTCGATTTCTGTAATAAAATGCGTTCGCTTCATAAAGTGCGTTAAACCATGTCAGCAATGAGGAAAAATTACGAAACGGTAACTTTTTTAAACAGCTCTGATTTTTTAGACAACTTTTTTAATCCGATTATGTGCAATAAATTATAACAAACACAATATTAATTGCTCTCGTTATTGGAATTAAAAATGTCTTAATTCGAGAACTTAAATAATTATGCACAACGGCCGGCATCCTTGATGGTGGTATAAATTTAATTACAGAGTTGGCATATTGGCATAAATTTTTATGGAATACGTGCTTACATCTTTCAGCAATAAATCGACGACTACAGTTCATTACAAATCTGAGATTTCATTTTATGGCCCGTATAAGGATGTGATTAATTACACAATATTGCACAGTAAGCGCTTCTTCGATCAGTTACCGCCACTTAAGCCTCGAGAGATTCTGTAACGGGTTATCTGAAATGCAAGTACATCCTGTTGTAATAAATGTACCTCCCTAAATGGATGTGTTAATATTATAAATTATAATGGATATTTTAGCATAAAGGCTTCATTCAATTATTCCTTGTTAAATATTTATGAATTCTCCGAACTAAAAACGCATTTTGGCATTAATCTTATGCTCATCACAATATAATTTAACGTGTGTAACTAATTATATTATTTAGAAAGGCAGCTGCAGTTCATGTACACTACTCAAGCAATTTCAATAATAGTTTGTGATTCTGAGGGAAGTGAAATCAAACAGGAATAATAATAAATAATATAATTTGCACAGACTTATTTTCGCGAGTGCCGATAGCGTCGATTTATGGCGTATAATTATAGAGTACAGGCTAAATCATAGCTGTATATTTACCGAGACCTAATATAACGTGGGCCGTTACTACCAGCAGTCCAGTAATACGAAAGTAACTAAGCACAAGATGAGTAATATCGAAGTTATTTACTATTAATTCTATATGAGCTGAAGAATAAAGACGACGGTATTATACCACGAATTATAAGTTACCGAAAAGCAAAGATTGCGTATGTAAATAAAACTCAAGAGAAACAAAACAAATAGGACTATTGCGTGAAGATAACGTGGTGACAAAAAAGCACGCGCGGAGCAGGTCTCGTCTCCCACGCAAATTCCTCCACTAGTGCCAAGATGCAACACAAAACTGATCGTTGCCTCACCTGCCCTAATAACTAAACTCAATCAATGTCACCATACATTAAACTACGCACAATCGCAACGACGTTTCACAGAATTTGTTTTACGGCTAAGAAATACGTTTAAATATGCAACGCGGAGGAAAACATGAAATATGGTTAGCATACTATTAGCAAGTGTAATCCGAGTACCGATCCAGTCGTGAGGTCGATATTTAAATGAAGTTTACGCCAACTTGACGTGCAAGTTAATTGAAATGTATTATGCAAATGCGTCTGCAAATAAAATATCCTGTTGTTAGCTGGGGGCAACGTCCGCAATTCTGATTCATCCACCAAATTCGAGATTAGGACGAGTACTCGAGCGTGATACCTAAATATAGACCGGAAGGGTGCTCATGTCTTTGCTCGGTATATGTCTACTGCTTATGTTATTGTAATAAGAAAATATCTTTACATCATTCATAAAATTAAAAGAAATGTATCACTACAATGAAACGGTTTTCATACTTTTCATTCTAATAAAAAACGCCTTCAATAATTGTAACTTTAAACTATTACTTGTATATTTAATTATAGTTAGGTTAGAACATTAGGAACAAATGCAATATTACGAAGATATTATACAAGTTTTAGAGTTAAGTCTACACTTGACTATGCCTTGCTTTCATAGTAACTATAAATTCATTTACTTATTATGCATTGTAGAGCAGTGATAGTTCGGAAATTCATTTTCATTTTCTCCTTCCTGCATTCTCATCGCACTCAGAAGCTTTTTGTTAAAACAGCAAAATGTAAACAAACAATCAATCATATAACTTAAGGAAGTAGTTAGTGCCTTTGGGAGAATTGTTTTCTTTCATTTAACATTAAATTATTTAAAACTTTAGTTTACGAGTGATAATTGAAACAATAACACTTGCTTGATAATCCATGTATAAAACTAACAATTTATAATATACAATATTAGTCATGAGCGCCGAATACCAATTCCACAGAATTATAAGTCATTGAGATCATCATCTGTTTTCAGGCAATGATTCGTCATTAAAATTTAAAACCGTTCATTGGTCAATTTGTAGTTCTAATGTGATTCATTATTATTCTTGGAAAATATGTTCTTGCTCGTATTTTATTAATATGTGGTTAGTCTTTTTGCAAGACAACATACCTGTATTTATAACCTTTATTTTATGGAATTTGAATTCCATTTACACTCGAAGTCATTATTATTTTAATTAAATCAAAATTTTATTGAAATATTCTGTGTTTCATAGCTACCGAGAGCAATGCTTAAAAATATTTTTCTAAACATGATACGAAGGTTAGAAGTTCATATAAAGCTCGATGTTGTTTAAAAAATTATATTACATACACAAATAACATTTTACAGTTGACCTTAACCGTACTTAACCATATCTTTTATAGTAAACAATATGCTAATACGTGTTTACGTTCCCAACTCCGTCTGTAACGAACGTCAACTTCCTAACACGATAAGCCGTAAGGAGGTCAATATGAATCAAACACAACCGTCATTACAACTTTAAAGATACCGTTAAACCGGTTGACATTACTTTATTAAATCCGCAACATGCAATCAATTATAGTCGTGCGCTCTCCATTCTATATGAAGAAAAACATAGAGCTATTAGAAGCACAGTTACGTAAAACGCATAACGTTTTACGAATGTGGTAAAAAGTTAAAAACTGGTCATTTCTGCGCTGGCGCAGAGCGTATAACGGATCTGTGCAAGTCAGTCAATGGGCTGATGGGGTCAGTCGAGACTTGCGACTCTAGGATAGACAGCTGTCTGCTGTATGTCATTAGTTGCAATTTTAATTACAAAACAATTGCTTTAACTATTTAGGTATGTCCGATAGACGGTCATATTTCTCTTTTAATGCTTCGGACAATTTTAATAATACTAAATTTTTGTAATGGACCTAGGTTTGATTGCATTTACATATTTTAATTTAAAAGAAGAAACGTTCGTTATTTAATTAAACTGAACTCATAAGGCATACATATGCAAAACACTACAATTTAATAATATGCAAATTTATATCGTGGAAATGACTGATAAAAGATCCATCTTTAATTTAAAATATACAACTGCGAACACAGTACATTTGAACCTCAACATCGTGACTTCCCTCTGACGTATATTTAATCAGTGTCTAATAAGAAACAAACATTGATCAACTTTCTATGAAAAGATTATCTCGTGCTAGTCAATAATCCGTTAGCGCCATAACTGTACACACGATCAAGTTACTATGCCACCGTAACCGTCCCTGCAGCCGACTGGGCCACGGGTAACTGCTTCTATCGGCATCTAGTATCTTGTTTCTACCGTATAGAGATATCGCAATGAGTATCAGACAGTAATTGAATCTTCAATGTGCATTTAATAGTCTTTATGTTTGATTTGTACGTTCCTCATTATCGTATTGTCGTTGGTGTTCTAATGATTAATTTATACATATATATAAATTTACCACTTATATATGTATACCGTTCATAAAACAAAACCTCAGTTTAATTTAGTGTCGAATTAATACAAAAAAATGATTTTAATTGGAATATACCGGATATTAAACAGTTAACATTTACCATTTCATTATGGTTAGAAGAGAAGGCATATTCAACTTAAAGTAATACAATTTTAAATAAATTAACATAGCAGTTATTTTAAATGAGAACACAAAAATACGAGGATTATACTATTATAGTAGTACTTTAACATAATACTATACGTGTATATTGTGATCATGCTAACTAACTTCACTCGATACTACGGTAGTAATGTGATCGTTTGTTCAGATGTCAGCAAATACCAATCTCATAGCGTGTTCTCATACTACCAATATTTATTTAAATCGTAAAACTCTACAGTTAAAAATGATGGTTATAATACAAACATTATTTATATTATTTTTGCTAAGTACAAGTCGACTTAGTAAAAATAACGTCTGGTAAGCACTGCGCTCGCTTTTCACAATATAAACATAACAGAACTATGCAATATTGAGTTTAATTTTATATATTATATATTAAACCTCGAAAGCTATGAAAATACGATGCCTTGCGGCACGTAAAATATTGAAATACTGAAAGGTTTTTTCTGTAATTATAGAAAAGTGTGAAGATATCCGTTATTTAATAATTTACAATCACAACAATACGTAGGTTATATTTTTACACGAGTTTATTACCCTTTGAAAGTGTGTCTCGTACATTTGTTGCAATGTAATATTTTCTTATATCCTTATCTAAGTATATGTAAACACTAGTAGAAGTAAACACATTTTGTAGTATATGCATCATCATTTCCACGTATAGTTTTATTGTGATTATGACTAATTCGCAATCTTTTTATTAATAACAATTACTATAAGATACATTTAAATTAAATAAATTGCCACAGAGTATAATCCGGTCCACAAAAGAAAAGAAAAAATAACATTCTAGTTATATCTTAAAGAGATAATTAGGTATCTAAAAGGTGCGTCAAATACAAAATTTTATGTTTGCGACGAAATCATTTGATCATATCCTCATATTTATTTTAAATTAGTTCATGTTGTTAAAAGAACTCGAAAAAAAAATTGAAAACACGTTCATTTACTTCATTATGTTATAATTACATAGGTCTTGAATTAACTACACAATTATAGTATATAGAACCTAACGTGCTCTTACAGAAATCAGAATCAATACAGTTCTAGTTGTTATCAGATAAACGTTGATATCTCAACAATGTTTGATATTTCCACGACCTGCCTCGCCGATACGACATGTATTCGTGAGAAATGTGCATTGAAATCATTTTACTTTGTTTGCTTTTGAATTTAGTCAACATTAGATATAGCGGCGAAGAGAATTCCTTCCCTCCCACGACAGCATCAATACCTACGCATTGAACAACAGCGTTTGTGAAATCAATCACAAAAAAAGGTTAAAAGAAGAATATGTATACTTTTATAACATTGGTAGAGATATACCTACTAACATAGATAATGAGATAATTCATTTTGAATATTGAACAAGTTCTAATGATCGACAAACGAATAAAAAAAGAATCATAAAAATCACCATGTTGACTCAGTAAAAAGTTATGAGGATACAAAAACGAAATATAAAATAACACAGTCGAATTGTTAACCACCTCCTTTTTTGTAGTCGGTTGAAAATATAAATTATTGTTTTTGAGGTAAATTATTTATAGAACACATATTTTTATCATCTAGTTTAAAGTTATTATTATCTCTTATTTATATGAACAGAAAGATATCGTAATATTATTTTGATCGCAGTGCTGTTCTTTATTATATATATAAATATGCATACGATACACATCTATACGATTATATATAGGTATAATTTCTAGTTACTCGAAAACAAAAATGTAATTTTAGGTGTATTTATGTGTATTTATTCTAATGTAAAATAGATTAATATAATGACTTTCACAAGTTGTCATGGGTAATAGAACGCGTGTGTGACCTCTATGTATAGAATTTATCATGGTTAAGATTAAATTATGGACTCATCTATCAATATATATTGACCTCAATGACATGAACAATATATGTTAGGATGCTGATTATCAGTTTAATCGGGAAATTCACTTGACATAGGTTTTGAGCTAAATAGAATTATTAATGTAGTATTATACCCAAATATATAAAATATTATGTAACATTAACAAATTATATCATTTAAAATGTTATAATTGAAGAATACTCAGTTGTATATCATTAAAAATATTTCCTCATATTTCTAGAAAGTACCACGTGCCTCGCGATTTGGAACATAAAAATGTAGCGCTATTGTGTTATTGTTAACATTCAGATTTCTAGTACGAAACGTTCAACATAAAATATACTTTCACTGGCTAACAATAATAAAGGGAACTACTAAGGTATGGGCACATTCTTTGGAATCTTGAGATTTACCTGCGCCTGTCCATGCAGCTTGTTAACTTTGTGAGCGTTTCTCGGAACTCTGACACCTTTTACGTCGAAAGCTTTATGTATTTACATTTACTGGTGTACGTCGCTAATGACTAACTTCTAGTACGTGTTGTACTGATTCGAAATCGCCTCGTTAAACGTGTACACGTGTTATTACCCTGTTTTGAATAAATATGTTATTCCCGTATCGATTGAGTATTCAACACTGTTTATTTTGAAGAATTATTAAAACATCAAAGCAACACTGAATTAAGTGCACGATTTGCATTAGTTTTATAAAAAAAAAATCAAAAACTTTAGGATCAAATAATAATCCTATAAAACACCATACAATTGCAATTCTAAAGCACACCAGTTATTTACTAGTTAAGGATTCAAATATGAGCACTTGAGCAGTAATCTGAAGCCGCAGGGCAGGTATTTACCATAACAAGGGGTCTTATACAATGGGCCCTCGCATTAGTGGGAGCTACGTGCCAAACAGGGTGTGAAACGAGCGATTTTAGATATAACAACTTATGTATTATGCTCTTAAGTGTACACTAATTATCTCTTGTACGACTAATTTTCTACAAATTTGCATGTTTATACAGACTATATCTATATATATAAATGCCATTTCATTTTATTTTTAATTCTTTATCTTTGCTGCAAGTAGACTCTAAACTAATATGAATTTTTGAATAGAACTTTTATTCACATTTGGTTTATTACCTGAAGTCGCGTTGAGTGGATTACGTGGATTACTGTATTTTTTTTCTTTAATAAAATGTTCGTAGACATTTATTCAAAGATAATTTTAATTTATGTAAGAGAGTGTTTAATATTATGGATAATTAATAGATTTTGTTTACAAGTAATGAAATGTTATATACTTCATAAGTTATTCACACTTCTATACTAATTACCTACAGTAAAAGACAAAGATCCGATAAAGGACATAGGATAATTTTTAATCCAGAAATCCCATTGGAACGAGAACTATGCGGTTAAAGCCACGGACTGTCTATCTTTATCATAATTAATTTATGTATTTATATACATTGACTTGTAGGTATCCTCTATTATGGTTGCCATACGTCTCTTTAAAACAATTTATTTCAATTTTTTTTAATTCCTACAATTTTACACATCATGACTCGTAAAAAAATTTACGAAGTTTCACGTTTAACTCGTTCCAAACCGTTTCGATTACAATTTATCATGTAATTTATACGTTTCTACGAATCCATGACAACGCAGTATCTCCGATACCTACTGAGAGTACGTGATTGAACACTTCTAAATAGTTTCACTTGAAACTGTTATTATTAACCGCCTTGTCCCAAATAGAATGGGTAAAACGTGCCGCGAGTAATCGAAAATACATTTCAACAATTGAAAACTCCCTGTTTGTTGATCTAAATAAATCCAAAATATAGGAGTATAGATTCCTATTTCAATTACTTATGTAGAGAAACATACCGAGAGAATAATGATATTAAATTAAGTATATATTGTTGTATAATGGTTTAATATTCACATTCAGACTGCCAATCTAATAAAAAGTTATCACGTTTTAAATGAAAGAGATTTTTCACGTGAGTAAGTAATACACTCGTATCATATTTCATGAAAATGTTATGTTATAATGCTATAAAAATTTTTGGCACGCACGTTTTTAATTTAAAGGTAATGGTTAAAAAATGCTTATGGATGAAGCGAAAGTGGTCTGTATCAGCCAGGGGTCCAAAACCATATAGGGTAAACTGCAAGACATCCAATTAGAGGGAATGCGTGGCCATCAGACTAACTCGATGCACAGGACGTTATATTTTATATTAGTGTATCTTTTATACATAACTTATTTTATGTTGGTTCGTCATAAATTTCGTAAATCTATCAAAAATTATGTTCGAACTTTTAAGGTATTTTATTTAAAGGTCAAGACTATAATATGTAAATCTTAAAAGCATCATTTCAGAACAGTCAACATTTTGATGTCATTAAAATTAATTCAGAAACCGCATTTTAATATAATTGAGAGATTGTTCTTAAAAATTATGTAAATTAACTTGAAAGTAACTCATAAGCTCCCGAAATACGACAAAACAACCTAAAATAATTGCAATTTAAGGGGCTAATTAAGACATAAAATTTTAAGAAACTTTTAAAAACGAGGCGAAATATTTAAGCCGCCTGTATACGTAGGTGTCCATAAAAGGCGGCTCGACAATGCTCTGAGAACTCAGCTCATTTAAGAGAAAATATTACATCGTGCCGGAGCCGACTCGCTACAACGTTCTGAAATGGAACTTTGCGACCAACTTCGTCATCCTCGTGTGAAGATAGCGGACTAAACCACTGTTAAAAAGATATTCATTGGTAATGGCGCCGTTAAAGCATTTATAAGAACCATGTTCGCAATCAATGTCTTAATAATTACTCAAGAATTGTGGAATTTATTTTTTTAATACAAAGTCGAATTATGTTTCTCTCACAAACAGTTCTTCATATGATAATTATCATAGTGTTTATCATGTCTGTTTCACCATAAGTCATAAAAAATCAATGCATATCAACGTGGAGGTATTCCACTGCCATATAAGGAGATTACGTCATTCCAGAGCCTTAATCAAACAGAGGGCAGCAGCGTCGCCCAATATGATATCACCAGGATTATCATTATTTATCTGGACATGATAAGAGGATAAATTAACATGGGCGCCGTGTCTGATAACTGTATCATACCTATAGGATAATACGAATATACATATATATCTCAGTATATTCACATTAATAAAGTTTGTAAGTCTTTGAGAAGAAACCAATGCATATAAAATAGAGTTGAATCTAATTATTACAGCATTATAATGATGGAATAGAATCTTTTCCGTTGTCTGAAAAAAGCGTTGTCATTAAACTCTATTATACATGTTTTTTCTTTACTCTTTTCTGTAGCATCTGCTACAAAAAACGCTGGACAATCTCCTACATTGAGAGGACAGACTGGCGTGACCTTGCGCTCACAAACGAAGGCTGCACACTATACAAGGCTGAAAGCACAACAAAAAGAAATAAAATTCGACCGCGTAAAGACGTGCCACAAAAAAATAAAGATTGGACGATGTTCGACGCGAGTGCGTTGGACCGAAAATTCAAGCTATTTGTATACCGTATTTAATTTTCAAATGATATTTATAGACATTGTTTATAAAGGTGTAGATAAGCTGATTTATATGTGATTCTTCAGTTATTGAAGGTTTATTGTTTTAAATTTTAATGTAACTACGTAGGAATCGATCGTAATCATAATTTATTCTACCTTACATTATGAATTATTATATGTTCTTCACTTTTTATACAAATATGGGTTTTGGATAGGTTTATCTTAATAGCAATTAAATTAAATTTCAGCGTCCTGAAAAAATACTTTAAAATGATTATTAACGTGATTAATACATTTAATGCATAGTTAAATGTGTATTGTACACACACAGACACACAAATTTAAACACACACAAACATTACACATTTCTGCATTATGTAAAATCATTTTATTTTATTTCTACATCTATAATGCTAAATGGAAATGCAGAACCTCCTAGCACAACCTTTTTTTTGCTTACTAGGAATGTTCCAATTACAAACTAGTGAAAGAAAATTTGTTAAAGAAAGAAATAAAGAATTAAGAATATTTTATTTATTTGTAAGATTTGATGTTGAACAGTTATCCAGATTACTTGCATAATTGAATCTTAATTCACAATTGCATTTAAACTTCTATACAGTAATACGTAGATATAAACTTGTTACTATGTTAAGTGTAACTGGTTCATAAAACAGGGCTTTCATCTAAAACAATGACGTGTGGGACCTTAAAAATGTGTAATCAGGGAACATTATGAATCCTACGCGTAGGTACCAAATAGCTAAATTGAGCTAGTGGTGTACAAAAGGCTGCGGAAGTTGTCATAATATACGTATACGCGATGGCATGTATGCCCGTGAATGGGGCAGATGTTGTGCGAATTAGGTTACACTGATATGATAATATTATTATTAAACACACTTATTTTCCTATTCTGAATATGTTGGACATGAGAATCGCTGGATTTTTTGATAAGGAATACAGTTTGTGATAATTAATAGTTGAAAGGA